>NW_017671533.1:169282-175134 GCF_001879085.1 Nicotiana attenuata
ACGCTCTTCCGATCTCATTACTTAAGAAATTTCATTAATAGCTAGCAAAGCATTAAAAGTTATTTTAAAATTCTTTAAGTGGAAGCAAAATGACATAAAATATATCGAATTCCCATATGATACATGACCCACATTGTGTCTATGGATCCTCTAGCTGATGTGAGAGTTATATAGAAATTCCGGTGACAAGGCCTCATCTATACCTCAAAACAATGTGTAAGGATCAATATAATACAAAAGCCACGACAGAGTAGGGTTCACCAAAGGTCAGCTGAAGGAAGGTCCACTCCTATCAGGAGCTTATGTCGCCTTCTAGAGTATCACCTTCATAGCGTCCCCGGCAAAAGGGATGTTAGTACATGTGGAATGGTACTAGTATGTAAATCAGACAGAATAATGTAAAAAGATACGGTAGCTCAAATAGAGATAAATGACGTACATCATAAAGATATGGAACAACCTATCGAATCATATGTCAATTCATATTGTACTCAAGTTGCCCTACGCATACACTTCTTTTTGATCGAGTGGGACATATGCGCTATGTATGAGACACAGAAATAAAATGCAAGTGTAACCCTATGTTCTGGAAGAAAACACAAAAATAGCACCTATCCGTTTCATCAGGTCGTCCCTAGGGCTTACCTATTTCCTGTGCTGACTATGCATTCCACCAATCTGTCCATATCCAACCTTTATTATGAACCTATGCACATCACCAGACCGTCTATAGGGCTCACATATATACTATGCACCTATATGTTACACTAGTCCGTCCATAAGGCTCACCTATTGCATGTGCTGACTATACGTTTCATTAGTCCTTCGATAGACAGCCTATGCTTGTCACCAGACCGTCCATAGGGGCAAATAACACATTATACATGACCATATACAAGGTCAAAGCAACACGAATAACAATACATTTACGGTCGTAATTCCCGGATCATTGGAATGCTTCAAGTCTATGTTCATCATGCGGAGGCATAACTTATTACATTAGCACATGTGGTGAATTAATGAGTAGATTACAATGGCACATGGACCCAATTCATTATCATTAAGGTTTATCATCATTTGGTATAGGACATCTCTCTTTCATCTCGTTATACACTCGTTTGTCATCTTAAGGTCATTAGCTAAGTTTTTCATTCTTGGGGACTTAACATCAACGTCATTTGCTTTTATCATTTTAGAAGCATACTTATTAAGATTGGAACCATTGGGATGCCTTAATTTCAATGTCATGCTTATTTGTAAGCTTGAACCTCTATAACATTGTCATGAGTCATCATAAAACATTTAAAAACATTTGGAACATTGGAGAAAGTCATAGCTTCAACTCATAAGTATGTAAGAGCTCACAACACATTGGAAAAAAGGAAGAGCATAGTGATTTGCAATTTGAAACATGAAGCCTTTGGGGTGAATTAATCATTAGAAACACTCTGGAACAATATAAGTAGGAACTTGAACAAACCATACTTGGAGTTCTCAAGAAAATTCATGGAATCCGATTCTAAGGAGGGAGTTTAGCCAACATACCTCAAATTCATCCCATAATGATACTACGATGATCCACTACACTAAACAACTTTAATTTACACTAACAACATCAATGGGACCAATATTAGTAACAAATTCCATAATTTAGGCTATTTAAACACTTTATCAAACATCTGGTATGCACAAATCTCTATAATTCTTAAACATAAAATTTGTTCACCCAATTAGCACCATTTACCAATAATTTATCCCACTATCATCCTTAAGTAATTTATAGCTTCCAACATCACATACATGTCCAACCATCCATACCCAGCCAACAAACTTCCATCAAATAATCACCATTTAATCTTTACAATGCCTATAAATTTAAATTGGGAACTTAGGGCTTCCAATCACCACCTCATAAGTTCCAACACTTAATTCATACTTACATACTCGTAATAATTCATTGCATCTTAGTCTATGGGTGTATGATTACCTTTTGGGAAGAAATCTTGTAAAAATCTCTTTTGAGTTCTTGAAGAAATTTCTTGAAAATCTAATGATTTCATGGTGGGTTGAGTTAGTTCTAGTGTGAAATTAATGGAATAAAATATTAAACTAGTGGGGATTAATTTCCTTTAAGATAGGAGGAGTTGGGGGTGTTGAGAGAGAGGAGAAGAGATCCAAAAATCATCTAAGTTAAATGGGAGAAGTGGGCATAAAAATGCCTCTTCTTATATAAGCATTGATGGTTGTGCGTAGTTGCGCACGCCCCATGCGTAACTATGCAAGGTTAAAATCCCTGAAGCCCTCATTTTTCTACATTCTGTTTTTACCTACGCGTGTTCTGTAGCTCTAATGCGTAGCTACACAACTGTATGGATGCACAGCTACCTTCCGGTAAAAAGATCATAACTTTTTTGTAGAAATATCCAAATGACAAACAGTTTGATGCTTTGTAAATTAGACTCAAAGGACTAAGATTTGGTTAAACAATTCATGCAAAATAACTTTGTTTTATGATAGTGTCATGACCCAAAAATCTACAAGCCGTAATGGCACCTAACAGCCTGCTAGGTGAGCCAACAGTCACATAATAATAATAATAATAATAATAATAATAATAATAATAATAATAATAATAATAATAATAATAATAATAATAATAATAAAATCGAATAAACCTAATATAATAACTCAACAACGAAAGAATGTCATAAATATATCTGAGAAGAAAGCCAAAATGCTATTACAACCAACCCCAAAAGCTGGTGTCAACGAGTACACGAACACTACTGAATAACAAGGTACAAACAAAATCCCCTAATACAACTGTTTGAACATATGAACAGTAAAAATATAGATAACAAAAAGAGAACATCAACGACTGCGGACGAAATGACAGCTACCTCGTAATTTCCCAAAAGCTAGCAATAACTCAAGTCTGAAAATCACCTCGACCGGATGTACCTGGATCTGCACACGAAGTATAGAGCGTAGTATGAGTAGAACCGACCAAATGTACTTAATAAATAACAGCACTAACCTTGGGTAGAAAGTAGTGACGTCCTCAAATCAATAGTCAAATACCAATACCATTAACTGATAACAGTTCAGAATATAAAGGATAAATCGTAGAAACGGTAGTTCAATGATATCAAGTTTAGCTTGTTCACATTTCAAAAAATTTAGGCATGCTTGCAAGTATAACAGATAAAGCCCAATATAGATAAATCAGGTCAATTATCAGTTAGCGTGATTAAACTACATCTCTATGCCTACATGTCAAGTATACATGTCAATCAACAGTACCACAGTGGATCAATCAAGAATATTTACACTTAACACCGTACGATTGTCTGGCATAACTGCCCATCATCAAGCACGTATATGAAATATCGTACATGCGCCCACTGCTGGCATGTCAGACTTTGGAGGGGAAAAACCTGCCCAAGCGCTAATCATAATCATTTAGCCCAATAGTGGGGTCTGGTGCACGCGTCGCCCAAATAATAACACTTACCCCAATATGGTCCTGGTGTACGCATCACCTCAAAATCAGTACCAAACTGGCTTTAAGGCCTAAACTCAGTCATTTGTGGTTCAAGTCTCAGATAAATACATCTCAAATACTCAGTTTAATAGAATTACCCTTAAGCGGTATCAACAACATGTGAGGAATCAAATAAGAAGTACTAAGACAGAGATATCATACGCGGATATGGTATCATGGCTGAGAACATATGTACGAATAAGGTGTATAACTGGTACATAACAAGAATATGCCTATCAAGTCTCAAATAGTTAGCACATAGCCTAGACATGATGTCTAACATGATTCACAGTTCAAATAATCAACAAGTAGAGGAAACGTGGGGATAACATGATATGATAACAAAACAAGTCCGGTAATAGCCCAAAGGCCTCCCCAAACAATGAACACACTATTACACGCACACACGCCCCTCACCTAGCACGTATGTCACCCTAATATCTTTTACATAATCTCAAGGATAAATACCCTCAAATCCAAGTTTAGGAGTATTATTAACCTCAAAACGCGCAAATTAATACTCCAACAAGATCTTCTCATGCGTATCGGCTTCCAAACGCCCCGAAGCTAGTCACAAACAACTCAATATCAACAAATAATGTCGTAAGAAACAACTTCAAACAATAAAATTTCGATCTTTAGCAAAATAAAAAATTCAACCCCGGGTCCTCACCTCGGAACCCCAGAAAATTCACAAATTACAGACACCTATTCGATTACGAGTCCTCCAACCGTACCAAAATCATCTAATTTTGACCTCAAATCGACCTTCAAACCTCCATTTTTTATTTTGGAAAGGTTTCTACAAAATCCCACATTTTCCTACCCCAATTCATCAACTAAATGATAAAAATAAAGATGGAATCATGATAAATGAACAAATCTGAGTCAAAATACTTACCCCGATCTAATACGTGAAAATCCCCGCCACAGTCGCCCAATACTGAGCTCTACAACTCAAAATATGAAATAATAACTCTAACCCTCGATTTGGGTTTTTAAATATGCTGGCCAGGCAGCTACCGTCATCAATGTAGTGCCCTATCTCTTATGTCAGTGACATCATACGCAGACAGCTCACTGCTCTTTCCATTTTGGATATCTATATGCTTATCTTCAGCTTGTCTTTCTTTCTTGACAATGTTAAAGCTATGATGAAGATATGTTCTTGGTGTTATAGAACTACTCCCCATCCTTGGTTGTATATTTATTTTTTGTCATTCCACTTGGGCAAATTCTTTCCAATTGTCATGACCCAAAATCCACTAGCCGTGATGGCACCTAACCCAACCCGCTAGATAAGCCAATTAACAATAATCCTACTCAAATGAGATTTACTCAGAAAATAAATGATGAAATAGCTGAATTTTTATACAACAACCCAAGAACTGGTAGTACAAATCATGAGCTTCTAAGACTTAGAGTTTAAAAAGTTAGTATGAAATAAATACACCATCTATTCGAGAGATACTTAAACAGATTCATAAATCTAAAGCTACCAAGAACAAGAGGCAGCTATAACCGGAACACAGGTACATCTTCAATGCCAGCTCCCGCCATCCACAGCAATGTCAGCTCCAAAATCTGCACACAAGGTGCAGAAGTGTAGTATGAGTACAACCAATCCTGTACTCAATAAGTAACAAACCTAACCTTAAGATGAAAGCAGTGACGAGCTCAGAAAAACGATAAGAGTCCGACACCAATAGCCAAGAACAACTTGTAACAATATAATGAAAGCAGTACATGTAATAACTCAAAAGATATTATACTCAACTCGTTCATATTTAGGGAAAAATACACGCTTTTCAGGTATAACAGTAAAATCTAAATCTTTCACCGAAATCACCAAAAAATGAGGGTATATCAGAAAACTATGATTTTTCCCAAACTTTTAACAACAGATAAGATATTTCATTATCAGAGAACATGAGGAAAGTACACATATATGCTTACATGTCAATATGCATGTAAGTCATCAATTATCATATACCGTCTAGCATGAGGAATATACATCTCAATGCCTACATGTCAAATGTACACGTCAGATCATGAATGTCACAATACCGTGTAGCATGAGGAAAATGCATCTCTATGCCTACATGCCAAGTATGCATATCAAATGAATGATTTCACAATGATACTCCTAGGTACTCTCGCCCTCAACATACTTAAATTGCCTGTCTCAAATGTCCACTTCATAACACACACACACACACACACACACACACACACACACACACACAATCACTCAACTATTGTAGTGGTGTCGTTGGCTCAATACCGACCCACGAACCAAGCAGTGTGT
>NW_017671533.1:175167-276446 GCF_001879085.1 Nicotiana attenuata
TTAAAGTCAATAAGGCATGCTACGGTGTGCAGCCTGATCCATAATAATAATAATAATAAAGCTAATAAGGCATGTTGCGGCGTGCAGCCCGATCCATAATAATAATAAAGCCAATAAGGCTTGCTGCTACGTAAAGCCCGATCCACAATAATAATAATAATAATAATAATAATAATAATAATAATAATAATAATAATAATAATAATAATAATAATAATAATAATAATAAAGCCAATATGGCCTGCTGCGGCATGCAGCGCGATCAACAATAACACTCACAACACGGCACTCAAGCCCACCTTTTTTCATCAATCTCTCAAGACTTAAGGGCTCACAATCTCGTACCACTCATCCTAAACAATGATAGCATGTGATGTAATAATGAATGATGAACAGAGACTGAGATATGCTATGCAAATGAAGAATCATGACTGAGTATATAATTACAGTTAGAGCAGATAATTCAAACCAATGGAAATAGCCTCATTAGGTCTCAACCGGATAAGCACATAGCCTAAAGATGATTCCTAACATGATTGACAACTCATATAATCAAACAAGTAGGGAGAACATGGATGTAACAATATCTAACAACAAAACAAGTCCGGACACAATCAAATTGTCACGCCCCAAACCTGGGGCGGCGTGGCTGGCAACCGGTACCGTGCTGGTCCGAGCGAACCACTTTGTAACTGATGATCGTTCTACCAAAACTAGAACATACATAGGTTGAGTTGGCTGAACTCATTCCTTTTGTAACTATCATGGGCCAACTTTGCCACAACTCATACTTTACAACTGTAAGTGGTCAAACACTGTATTAGCAAACCATCGTACTAAACACAAGAATATATGTGGCCCGCCAAGGCCTCTGACATACTGTACATTATGAACCTGTGTGTCTACAAAGCCTCTAAGATTATTCGACATCAAATGGGACAGGGCCCTGGCCTACCCATAAGTTTATAGCATAACTCTGACACGCTGACTTATAGACTCGACTGTACTCCGAATGAAGTGGAGTCTTACCAATCCTTCGCCGAATTCTAACCTCGTCGACTATGAGGGCTCGTCAAACTGATTAACTATACCTTCAGGCATGAATGTAGCATCCACAATAAAAAAACGTCAGTATGAATAATGTACCGAGTACGTAAGGCAGAACTGAAACATAATAATAAGTCAACATTAATGAAAGAGATATAACAATCACCTAAACCTCTGAAGTACTACCATATATGCATACTTATTATACTTATATGTATATATATAAACTTTTTGGAACTATTATCCATATCGATGCATGACGGCCCAACTAATCAGTGGTAACTGCCCGATCGGACGTAGCTCGGTGGCAAATGCATAACTACCTAACCGGTGGTAAATAATGATACATAACTGCCCAACCGATGGTAACTGTCCGACCGGCCGTAGCCCGGTGGTAAATGCATGACTGCTCGACCGGTCGTACCACGGTGGTAAATGAAGATGCATGTCTGCCCAAACGGTCGTAACACGCTGGTAAATGAGAATGCATGTCTGCCCAACCGGCCGTAGCACGATGGTAAATGAAGGTGAATGTATCACTATATTATAAACATTAACATCTTTATCAAATACCTCAATAAATACTTAGGAACACACTTAGACATGCTTTGAATTACACTCTATAGGAATGAATAACGTAGACATCCTTAACTACTAATAGTAGAACCATTTATGAAATGCCATTACGTTTACGTGTTGTTACTTGGATCATGTCACAAGAAGAAGAGTTAGCCTTAACATACCTGTATGATCTCTTCCTTATTACTCAACCAAGCTCAACATAACTTCTTGCATATACAACAAGTGAAATGATATTGCCGTTAACATATAATGTCGTACCATCGTATTTGGCTAGTCGTATAACTTAAGGAAAATCGGGCAGCAACTCCCAATTTTTAGTACATCCCAAAAACCACTAAGGGACATCAATAGTCCAAAAACAACAACTATAACCAACAATAGCAACAATAATATAATCCAATATGAGTTTCTCCGATTATTTTAACAATCATATTGAGCGTCAAGCTCGTTTTTTACTCATAACAAGATATAAATTGAATCCAACTCCTATTCCATAAATTAGTTTACAACCTTCATCATATCATACTTATATGTACCATATTATTTCTAGTTTAAAACATCCACAAAATGCCTTCTAAAAGCCCCATACGTCTAGCACCTTAATTTTTATCGTCAATCACTTGTTTTTCATCTATTCTTCTTCAATCAACTTAATTAACACCTAGAAAAGCTTAAAAACAACAGCCACAACATTATCAAATTATTTTTCACAATTTCCATCCACCAAAAACCATATATTTAGCCACAAAACAGTCCAACCAAAAAGATATCCCATGTTCTTTCAAGTGATATCTTATGATTTTTCACTCAAACAACACAACCAACACAAGATTAACCTTAGGCACAATAAAGAAGATATTATACATACCTTGTACTACAGCTACAACTCGAAACCCTATGTCAACTTAGCTCACAATGGCCCTCAATCACACCACAACATCATAGAAGCATTTTCTTGTAGTCTTTTACATCTTTGATGATGATTTGAGTTGATTTTCCTTGAGTTTGATTTTTGGAATCTTGGGATATGTTAGGGAGGGTTTTGGAGATCTTGAGAGTGTTTTGGTGTGAGTAATATCTGTATTTTTGACGAGATATAAGGGGATAAGACTACCGCCTCAATTCTCCAAGCAGGTGGGTAAGCTGCCTGCTTGGCAGCTTGAGCAGTGCAACTTCGGATACATGTATCTCTCTACTCCGATATCGTATTGACAAACGGTTTTTACAGTTAGAAACTAGACACGTGGAGCTTCAATTCCATATAAAGATCTCCTTGTAAATCTCAACATATTGGGAGAAAACTGCGTCGCAACCTGGACTATAAACCTGCCAGTTTCACCGAAGTGCGGCACCGTGACTTGGCGGCCCTAATTTATAAATCCATATTTCTCTTCCCCGATATTGTATGAATAAATGGTTCAGACCGTTGAAAACTAGGTTCCAAGACTTTTATTTTGGTACGACATATGTCCCAAAATAACATCATAAAGCTTACGAATTTAATTTCTCAAAACGGCTCGTTACAAGGCAAATCTTAACTCGATTTTTCCGTAAGTTAAATCCAATTTTTCCCAAACTTTATATTTTAAGCCCAAACATCATATATAGTCATATTATGACTTTACACTCATTCAAATCATGATTAACAATTCTCATATTCATTATACGTCACCTTAGGACGCATAGGGTGTAACAGCAAACTTGTCGACTTTTGACAAAACTTATCTTCTTCAATTTGTTTAGCTTCTAAGCCTTTCAACCATCTTGGTACTTGTTATTCATGATCTTAAATATTTGTAACTTGCACGGTAACATGATTAACTTACTTTATAAACTTTTCAAAGATAATTTCATTTCCGAGCTTACATCAATTGACTTACAACGTGCTCTTACGTACGAAAACATGGGGTGTAAGACAAATAGTCAACTACAATCATGATTTCCCTAATGCACGCCCACATGCTCGTCACCGAGCATCTGTTCACCTAAATACATCTCTTATAACATAGTTTCCAAGGTTAAATACCCTCAAATCCAAGTTTAGATATATTACTTACCTCGAACAAGCCAAATCCAATCCGAGCAAGCCAAACAATACTCTAGAAATTCCATCCCGTGCGTATCGACCTCCAAACGGCTCGAAACTAGCCAAAATCAAATCAAAAACATCAAATAATGCCAAAGGAAACAAACTCAATCGATAAAACTCAAAGTCAACCCAAAACATTAACCTGGGCTCACACCTCGGAACCCGATAAAACCCACAAATTTTGTTAGTTCATTCAATTATGAGTCCAGCCATATTAACTTCATCCGATTCTGAATCTGAATCGATGTTTGAAACTCAATTATTCTCTACAGAAATTTTTTGATAAAAACCCTTAATTCTCCAATCAAAACATTGATTAATTCACAAATGAACTACTGTAATCATGTTTAAATACAAAAATTGAGATTATATACTGACCCCCATAAAATACGAGAAGAACGTCGCGCAAATCACCTCAATCGGAGCTGTAGAACTCAAGATATGCTCAAAATACCAAAAGAAAGCAATCTGATTTTTTTATACACAAGCATTTCCACTTTTGCGCCTAAAAAGCTGCACCTGCGCATTTCCAGCTGTCATTTCCGCTTTTGCGGACCATTTTCTGCACCTGCGGGGCTGCAGATGCGCACCCAACTTCGCATCTGCGAAGCACCAGCACCAGCTCTCTTGTCCGACACTAAAATGAGTATAACTCCCTCATACGATGTCCAAATTCAAAAATTCTTTTTTCTATGGCTCCGTAATTATGATACGGATTTACTGATTCAATTAAAAAATAAATTTAAGCTCATTTCTTAATGAGGTACCATTTATTCTAGAAGAAACGATGCCGAAACATAAAAAACGAGCGTAACACAACACAAACCTAACCGAAACTCATCTGAGCCCCTCGGAACCCCATCCGAACATACCAATGAGTCCCAAAAAATAATAAGGACTTGTTAGAGGCCTTAAATTTCACATAAAAACATCAAAACCACGAATCATCGATCAAGATCAATCTCTTATGTTCATAAACTTCAAACTTCGAACCAAGCGTCCGATTCAACCCTAACCACTCCGGAATGAACCCAAATTTTGTATACAAGTTCCAAATGACATATCAAACCTATTCCAACTCTCAGAACAATAATTTGAACCCTATAACATCAAATTCAACTCTCGGTCAAACCTATGGACTTTCCAAACCTTTGAATTACCAACTTTTGCCAAATAGTGTTGAAACCTTCTAGAAACATCTAAATGAAAATCTGGGCATATGACCAAGTCCAAATTACCATAAAACTTGGTCAACTCTTTCAACTTAAAGCTTCTAATATGAGATTTATTCTTCTAAATCACCTGAGAACCAAAACCGATTATTCACACAAGTCATAATACATCAAATGAAGCTACTCAAGACTTAAAACAGCTGAAAGGAATGCAAATACTCAAAACGACAGGTTGGGTCATTGCACCAATCTTTAGATATAGTTTCTTACGTAAATATAAGGAGTCCTTCCATCCTTTTTGCATAGTAGACCTAGGTTACTTTTGTTTTTGGGGTCCATTTGCCAACACAATATGGGAATGCATATGGTACCATCTTATAGGTCTAACTTCATTCATTGTACATGATTCAATTGATTGTCACTTTCGGACAATCAATTAGCTATCCACCATAGGTTTGGAGGTAAGGTTCAGGTTCCCCTCATTTGTTGTAATGTTTGATTTCATATTTATAAAAACTAACCCTAGGAATAAGGCCTAGTGGATTTGCAAAAAAAAATCTGTTGCCCAAGCATTACCCTCCATGATTGCGGAAAGTCCCTCGCGGTCGCGAAGCACAAAAATCAATGCCTTCCAAAATGGTCTACGCGAAGGCGAAGACACAATCACAAAAGAGATGCTTACCCAACCTGACTCTTCACGAACGCGTGCACACCTATGCGGTCGCGTAGGCTTAGAGCCTGACGCTCCAATTGACCACTCCTTTACGCAAATGCGTGAACCCTTCATGTCTGCGATGGCCTAAGCCTTACAAAGCTACATGAACGCGAGCTTACTAATGCGAAGCACAAATTTCCAGGTGCCAACAACAACTCTTCACAATCGCGTCCCTTTCTTCATGATCACGGAAGAGGAAACCGAATACTAGAAAATCAGCAGTTCCTTAAGACCAAAATAAAGCCGAACTTGATCCGAATCACACTCGAGGCCTTGGGACCCTATCCCAACATACCAACCGGTACTAAAATATGATACAAACTTAGTCGAAGCCACAAATCACATCAAACAACATTGAAATCAGGAATCACAGCCCAATTCAAGTCTAATGAACTATTGAACTTCCAACTTCTAAAACTAATGTCGAAACATACCAAACCAACTCCGCTTGACCTCAAATTTTTCACATAAGTCATAAATTACACAACGGACCTATTCCAACTCCCGAAACTAAAATACGAACCCGATATCAAGAAAGACAACTCTCGGTCAAACTTCCCAACCTCCCAAACCTTCAACTTTCCTACTTTCGTCAACTCAAGCCAAAATAACCTACGGGCCTCCAAATCAATATCCAGAGACACTCCTAAGTCCAAAATCACCTTACGAAGAAATTGAAACAATCGAAACTCCATTCCAGATTCGTCTACACAAAAGTCAAATTCCGGTCAACTTTTTCAACTTAAGCTTCCAACCTTGGGACTAAGTGTCCCAATTCAGTCCAAAACTTCACCAGAACCAATCCAACCATCCCGGCAAGAACATAACCACAAATGAACATAAAAGAAGTGATAAATAGGGGAACGAAGCTACAATACACAAAACAACCGGCCGGGTCATTATAGAGAGTTATACCCATTCAAAGTCAAGTGACGTGCAAATTAGGTCATCTTTTCCACTTAATATTCCCAACTCGTTCCAAACAATTTCTTCCCACTTACAAGCCTCCTTAATATATTCCAAAACACCTTGAACATATATTTTCATTTCAAAATGATGTGTTTCTATCCCATAGGTCTCCTTCAATCTCGAAAATGTTATTCCCAAATATCGTTGGTGCACTTTAAAATCTTAAATCATTAGGATTTTTTTATGGGGCCTTACATTCTCCCCCTCTTAGGATCATTCATCCTCGAATGAGGGTTAGAGTCCGCATAGACATCCAAATTGACTTAAATCTTCATTCGTACATGAAAAGCACCAAATTTGGCTAATTCACCAAATTTCCAGAAATTTCGGCAGAGTTTCTCCTTTAATTGGGCCTATCCACCTGCCAGAGAGACCTAGAATACAATCCTAACAACATATTGACAACACAAAACTACACCATAGACATGAAAATAACACCAACTATAACATTATAGGCATTATATTACCAAAAGGGGCATTTTAGCATAAACTGCACAAGGTTGAACAGAACTCATAGAAAGTAAACTTCTAACATTCTTTTAAGCAAAATCATTCATGATAATCATGATCTTCTCCATAGCTTAGTGAACGAGTTCTGGCCCTATCAACTCTGCTACACCAACTTTGGACCATCCAATGAGGGATCTACATCTCCTGCCATACGAGGCACCACACAGTGCAACAACAACCCAATACACGATAAGATTTTCAACCACGGCCTTCATTAGCCCTATACTCCTCAAAACACATTACTATATCCACTCCTTGACCCAGTCGTGATTCGACGTACTAAAGTACATCATGATGAGCGCTATATAGCTTACCTTGCCCTTCCTAAACATCTACTTTTAAGAGACAATACAAAACATGATCTTCAAATTTCTGGTATCCCCCTTGAGCCCCTGGTAACATTTGTGAAGCATCTTGATCACATTTCCCCAGGCTTGGAAGATGAAAACGATACCCTGAACATAACTAAAAGCAACTTGAGTTTCCTTTCATGTGAAAGCTTATGTACATACGCCTATAGAGTGACTGAGGTCATACACCTTAAGAGTTAGATTTACTGGGGTTGGAGGTTCAAACATGTAAATATTATCATCCCATGGTCAATCATATAGGCCATGAAACTCTATAGTCATACTCATTCAAACACATCATAGAATACGGTGAAAAAGGTTGAGGGACTTACTTCCAGTTCTTTGGTTGCTAGGTGGTTCCTCAGCTGATGGCCCTTGACTCTGCACCCAAAACATTCATCTTTACCACGGGAGCATACCCCCAAATGACGCCTCTTACACTTAGGACATTGGGACCTCTGTTGTAACTAAAAATTCCTGCTTGACTGAACATGCTGATTAGGTACGTCGCTGCCTTGATCTGGCATGTTATGACCCTCTAGCTGAACACTGAGCAACTGAGTGTGAGGGTTCGAATGACACTTTCCTAGGCAATGTCTTTCCATCGCCACCTCCACTATAAGAGCCACTAAAATTGTCCGCGGACTGGGCCTTCTTGTTTTTGTCTTGCTCCTTCCTACTTTTTAACTTTCGATCCTCCGTGGCTTGAGCGAAAGCCACTATCTTCCTATAATTTATATCAGAGTTCAAGGCGGTTGTAGCAGACTTATTGATGACCAACAGACTAAGGCCTCGAACAAACCGGCGCACTCTAGCCTCCATAGTGGGTAACATGTAGAGAGCATACTTGGAAAGATACGCAAATTTCAATTGGTAGTCCCACACACTCATACTACCTTGCTTCAAGTTCTCAAACTCGGCAGAGCGGGCTGCCCAAGTCTCGGCAGACAAGAAATGACCATGAAAGCATTCGCAAACACGTTCCACTTTGCCGGAGGACTACCCTCCTCGCAGGACTCATACCGCAACTCAAACCATGCATGCGCCACCTCCTTCAGGAGATAGGAGGCTAATTCCACTGCTTCTATCTCAGTTTCACGCATCACACGAAGAGTCTTGTGCATCTCATCAATAAAGTCCTACGGATCCTCCTCGGGCTTAGTACCCGTGAATTTTGGAGGATTATCAGTTCACCCTAAAACTAGCTGAATCTCCTTGGTGGCTAGAAGAAGTAGCGTAGCATTCAATCTCTAGGCCCGGAAAGCCACTATCTGAGTCAGCAATTGGATGGCTCCCCAAAGTCCCCATCAGAAGCACTAGGACCAGAGGTTGAGGCTGGAGGTGGAACAGGAACATTAGTTTGAGGAGAAATCTGTACATTCTCAGCATGAGTAGTAGAAATAGGGTGTGTTGTAGTTGGGAGAATGTCTTCACCCCTC
Organism: Nicotiana attenuata; assembly: GCF_001879085.1. NCBI lineage: Eukaryota > Viridiplantae > Streptophyta > Magnoliopsida > Solanales > Solanaceae > Nicotiana > Nicotiana attenuata. Next base: position 184,041 of record NW_017671533.1, read on the forward strand.
AAGTTCTCACCCGCAACATTGGGCACCTCATTAACTGCCACTCCTGTGATGGAATTGGACCTTTGGCCACTCCTCTCCTCCTTCCTAGGTGTCATGTACAGAAAATTAGAACAAGTACAAGTTAAAAAGGGATAGTCTTATAATCAAGCTCATCGCATGATCTGGAATATCAAAGAAGGGTAACATTCCTAAAAACACAAGTAGCCTCCTAATTATAGATGTTTTCGACAACACACCGATAAGAATCAATCTACTAGACACGACTCCAAGACATCCTTGGACACTTTAAAACCTTAGGCTCTAATACCAAGCTTGTTACGCCCCGACCTTAGAGAGCGAGACTGGCGCTCAATCGAGGTATCTCGGTCAAGCAGCCTTCTTGATGCATACTAACTATCCTAATCCATGAACGATTTACGAAGAAATAATATATAGAGGTTAGCCAAGAATATTTGTAGGGGAAACATCCAACATTAATCTTTCATTACTTAAGCAATTTCATTAATAGCTAGCAAAATATTACAAGCAATTATAAAAGTCTTTAATATGGAAGCAAAATGACATACAACTTATCGAATCACCATATGATACATGACCCATACAGTGTCCATGGAGCCTCTAAACTGATGTGAGAAAAATATATAAATATTGGTAACAAGGCCCTAGCAATACCTCAAAACAATGTGTAAGGATCAATATAATATAAAAGCCCTGATACATAGTAGGGCTCACCAAAGGTCAGCTGAAGGAAGGTCTGCTCCTATCAAGAGCCTATGTCACTTGCTGGAGTATCACCTTCATCCATTAAAGATGCAGTATCTCTGGCAAATGGGACGTTAGTACGTGTGAAATAGTACTAGTATATAAAGCAGACAGAACAATGTACAAAGCTATGGTGGCTCAAAGAGAGATAAATGATGTACAATAAGAAGGTATGGAACAACCTATCGAATCATATGTCAAGTCATATTGTACTCAAGTTACCCTACACATACACTTCTTTTGGATCGAGTGGGCCATATGAGCTATGTATGAGACATAGAAATAAAATTTAAGTGTAACACAATGTTCCAGCAAAAGACAACGAAAATGGTACCTACGCATTCATCAAGCCTTTCATAGGGCTCACCTATTTCGTGTGCTGACTATGCATTCCACCAGTCCGTCCATATCCAAACTTTACTATGCACCTATGCATATCACCAGTCCGTCCATAGGGCTCACCTATTGCCTGTGCTGACTATACGTTCCACTAGTATGTCCATAGCTCCCTTTACTGTGCACATATGCGTGTCACCAGATCGTCCATAGGGAATATAACACATTATTATGCACTTGACCATATACAAGCTCAAAGCAACACGAATAATATCACATTTAGGGTCGTAAGTTCCTGGATCATTGGAGTGCTTCAAGTCCATGTTTATCATGTGGAGGCATAACTTAGTACATTAGCACATGTGTGGAGAATCAATGAGTAGATTACAATGGTGCATGGGCCCAATTCATTATCATTAAGGTTCACCATCATTTAGCATAGGACATAACACTCGTTTGTCATCTTAAGGTCATTAGCTAAGTTTGTCATTCGTGGAGACTTAACATCAACGTCATTTGCATTTATCGTTTTAGAAGCATATTTATTATGATTGGAACCATTGGAGGCCTTAATTTCAATGTCATGCTTACTTGTAAACTTGAACCTCTATAACATTGTCATGGGTATTTGGAACATTGGGGAAAGTCATAGTTTCAACTTATAAGTATGTAAGAGCTCAAAATATATTGGAAATAAGAACAAGAAAGATCACAGTGATTTGCAATTTGAAACATGCATTATTGAGCACAAGCCTTTGGGGTTAATTAATGTTGTATTCTGGGCCAGGCCCGGGCCTAAATTGGCTAAACGGGTCGGGCTAAACGGGCCTGGGCTTAGCGGTCCCGGGCTTCACGGTCCCGGACTTCATGGGCTCAACGGGTGGAACCAGCCCATGACGGGCCTAAGCCCACATGGTCCTGGGCTAAATGGGCCGGGCTCGCGGGCCCATACGGGCCTAACGGGCTTTTTTATTTTCGGGCTATTTTTTTTTTAATTTTTTTTGTTTAAGGCAATTTCTTGTAAACCATATATGTATATACTAATATAAATTGCTCTTATACATGGCTATATAAATATATGTAGTATATATAATATAGAAACCTAATTATTAAAGTGCTTGAAGAAAAAGTAAAATAACAAAAGAATAATAAAACTAAATTAACATGCATAATAAATTAATAACAAAGTAAAACATTAAGCATAAATACGTCTAATAATTTTAAAATAACACAAATTATCGAAAAATCTCAAAGACGAATTTTCGGATAAATACGCTCAAGACAATATTTTATATGCCTCCTTAAAATGCCTGTGGTACACCCTGAACGAAAATTTAAGACTCTTCCACAGTTCTTGCACTTTAATATTTGGCCTTCTTCATTTTCTTCAAGCACTTCAAAGTATTGCGAAACAAATAAGCGCACTCTTTCCGAACGAGGCATGATTTAACTTGAAATTTGAGATTGAGACTTGAAGACTTGAAAATTGGAGATTGAGAGATTGAGAGAAATTTAGATTGAGAAATGAGTATTGAGTATTGAAATGAAGAAGAGGGAGGGGGGTACTTATAGTGTTAGAGAAGGTTAGTTTTGTAAATTGAAAAAAAAAAAGGCTATTTGTGCAATATGACCGTTGGCAATGGTCATTGGGGGTGGGGCCCTCCTTTTGAAAAATCTTGTAATGTTTTGTAGTATATATAGTATGTTAGTATATATATATATATATATATATATATATATATATATATATATATATATATGTTATGTATATATATTATAGCTTATAAATAATTGCAAGTTAAAGACAAAAAAATATTGCAAAGAGATATTCAAGGGCATGTCTTATAATTTTTATTACCAAAAATGGCATATCTTTCTTAGTCTTCTTCCCCCCAATGGAATGAGCACAACAAGGTAACTAATACCACCATTAAAAGGAAAAAAACTAAAGAAGATATGCCAAAGTACAAGTTACACCATAATCTACATTGTATCTCTAACAAATCTCATAAATCCTTCAAGGTTCGGAGGAGGTTCCGTTGGTGGTGGCGGAAAAGAAGCTTGTTCATCACCGCTTCCGGGCGAAGCAGCATCCTCCGCAAGTTCCGCTATCATTTCTTCATAAGCTTCGTCTATCTCCGGTTGTGATTCTGCAAGTCCAAAGTTTCTTCTTTCCGAGCGGATCCAATCTCTGAATAGTACTGATTTTTCCAAGCTCTCCCTCATAGACGCTCTATGATCACCTATTTGAAGTCTTGCTTGACTGAAAGCGCTCTCTGATGCAACTGTTGAAGCTTGAATAGATAAAATATCCCGAGCCATCCTTGCAAGAACCGGAAAATATTTTTCCCTTGCCTTTCACCATTCCAAAAGATCAAAGGTGCCGTCTGGATTCTCCTTTTCAAGTCCCTGCGACAAATAAACTTGAAGCTCATTTAGATGTGAAGTCTCATCAAAATTATCACCTTGAGAACCCCTAAACTCCGTCCAAGATTAAGTGTTTTTAGGCCCGCAGCTCTTTTAGACGATTGTGAATTAGACGAAGTAGGGGTTGGAACAGTTGGCCTAGCATGATCTAACGCAAGTTGATAAGCATTATAAATTGTTTGAGCATTTATTTTAATTGAGGCTTTTGCCTCTGCAAGTGTAGAAAATTCCTCAACTGAAAGATCTAAAGCCTTATAAATATTTGAGTACCAAAAGTGAGGACCTCCTAATTTCATTGTAGGATTTACATTGCAGCAACACCATAAATAGGGGGGGATAGGGAAAAAATATTTTTTAAACTTTTCTTTCATTGCATTTATAGCAAGTTTATAAATTTTCCCACCCTCCGAAAATTCAACAAACAAATCACATAGTGCTGCAATATAAACTAAACAGTTTGAAATAGTAGGATAATATTGCCCAGAAAATGCATTTGTAGCAATTTGAAAATGTTCTAAAAAATCTATAAGAATTTTAACATTCGTCCATTCTTGATTTGTAACGATTTCATCATCATCCTCACCACCAACACGAGCATTAAACGTTGCATTAATTGGGTTTCTATATTCACATGCAACTACTAAACTTTCGTACATATAATTCCATCTAGTTGGACAAGGTTTAGGAACCTTTCTTTCTCTAAGGCCAAATTCATCACATCTTTTAAAATACTCTCTAAGTCTACTTCTACAGTTTGAATAAAAAAGCCAATTAAGAGCCATTCTAACCTTTTCAATTTCTAAATTTAAAATTCTCATACCATCACCGACGATTAAATGGTAAATATGACAAATACATCTCACATGGAAACAATTACTAAATGCAGGATTTAGTGTTGTTGTAAGTATGCCTATAACACTAGTGTTACTAGAAGCATTATCCATAGAAATTGTCATTATTTTATCTCTAATGCAAAAATATCTACAAATATCTGCAACAGTGTTAGCAATAAACTTACCTATGTGACGTGAATTAATTATTCTATAAGCAATAAGGCGTTTTTGCATTATCCACTCCTCATCTATCCAATGACTTCTAACAGTTAGATAATCACGGTCATTATTACTTCTACCAATATCGGTAGTAATAGAAATCCGGTTAGTTATATGAGTAAATAAATACCGCAAATATTGTTCATATTCATGTTTATATTTATAAGTATCGCTCTTAACTGTTGCGCGAGGCCAACCTTTATAAGTAGGATTAAAAACTTTTCTAATATAATGCACAAAATTAGGGTTAGAAGGAAAAGTATAGGGTAAGCACATAACGGTAACCATTTTTGCTAATTCTTCACGATCTTTATTAGGATCGTAATATAAAATACCACCGGTCACAGTGTTAATTCCTGGTTGAACTAGATTTGAACCTGTACTAGGGTTAACCGCAGTATCTACACTTGTCCCCTCTTGATGCGCTTTCATTTGTAAATATTTAACTTTATCTCTAGGGTTTGTTTGTATGTGCCTAGCCAAACTACCCATACCGCTACGGTCTCTAGTATATTTATGCGCCAGCAATTTCCCACAAGTTTTACACTTAGCCTTATTTTGTTCTCTTACTTGAGTAAAAAAATTCCAAACTATTGATGTTTCTAGGCGTTTAGAAAGTTGTCTATTAAAAGTAGGAGTTTCTACAGGTGGGTCGGGCGGGGCATCAGTTGGGTTATTAACAGGACTAGTAGGTGTATCATCTAAATCCGGTTGGGTTTCATCTACATCCTCATTTTCCTCATCATTTTCTAAGATAGTTTGATTAGGATAAAGAGCATTCATAACTTCTTCATTTAATTGTTCACCTGGTGCAACATTATGGCAAAATTCACTATCAAAAAATTAAAAACAAGGTTATCACTATCAAGAATAATAGGAGCAGCAGGACAGGTAACAGGTCTGGGTCGGGGAGCCGGGGGAAGGGTAGTAGGTTGGCGACTACTTTCACCAATTTTAGCTTTTCCCTTACCACCAAACATTTTTTTCAAAGAAGATGCCATATTAATTACAATTATGCAAACTAAAACACACAAAAATATATTCTTAAAACTTAAGAGTTGGAACGAGTTTACCGAATTGTCGAACAACTTCTTGAAAATTGAAAATCGTTGAAGACTTGAAGACTTGAATACTTCAATTAAACAACTTCATAATTTTTCACGAAATTGCAATAATAAAATAAGCAATTATAGAAGAGAAATTAGATATAGATTGAGAGAGATTGATGAATTGGTGAGTAAAAATGAAAGAATGAGGGGGTATTTATAGTTGAGAATTGGGAAAAGTGTAATTATATAAAGTTTGGGGTTAAAATAAAGTTTGGGGGCCAAATGGCTATTTTTTAAAGTGGTCAATGGATAAATTTTGAAGGCCAACGGCTAGATTTTAAAAATCTGACCGTTGGTCTTTTTTTTTAAAAAAAAAATTAAAAAAATAACCGTTGGAGCCCGTTGGGCCCGGTTGAACCGGCCCAGGCCCGCCTGCCGGTCCCGAGCTCGTAGGCTCCTTGAATTGGACCGGCCCGCCACGGGCCTTGTGCACCATTTGGGACCGGCCCACCAGGCCCGTTTAGCCCATTTGGACCGCGGTCCCGGGCCAGGCCCGGCCCACAGTGCACCATTAGGGTTAATCAATCATTAGAAATACTCTGGAACAATAGATGTAGGAACTTGAACAAACTATACTTGGAGTTCTCAAGGAAATTTATGGAATCCGATTCCATGGATGGAGTTTAGCCAACGTACCTCAAATTCGCCCCTTAATGATACTACGATGATCCACTATACTAAATAACATGAATCTACAATAACAATATCCAATGGGATCAATATTAGTAATGAATTCCATAATTTAGGCCAGTTAGGTACTTATCTAACATTTAGTAAGCATAATCTATATAACTCTTAACCATAGAATTTGTTCACCCAACTAGCACCATTTACCAATTATTTATCCCACTTTCATCCTTAAGTAATTTATAACTTCCAATATCATATGCATGTTCAACCATCCATACCCAGCCAATAAAATTCCATCAAATAATCACCCTTCAATCTCTATAATGCCTATGAATCTAAATCGGGAATTTATGGCTTCCAATCACCACCCATAGTTCCAACTTCCGACACTTAATTCATACTTATATACCCATAATAAATTTATGCATTTAAGTCTAAGGGTGTAGGATTACATTTTGGAAAGAAATCTTGTAAAACCCTTCTTTGAATTCTTGAAGAATTTTTTTAAAAAAATATTGATTTCATGGTGGATTGAGTTAGCTCTAGTGAGCTCTAGTGTGGAATCTACATAAATATATAAAAGAAGTACATAGCTCCGGTGACGTGCTAGGCTCACTGATCAAGATTTGCTTTTCTCCTTTTTGTGGGGGTTTCTCGATAAATAAACAAAGGTTGCTACCCAATTTTACTTTTTTTAAAATTGTTTCTCTAATAAGCATCGTTTCTTTTTCACAGTTTGCTTTTTACCAAGTCAGAAACTTCTCAGATAAATCAACAGAGATGAAAGAATTAAGCACATTAGCGTTTCAACCAAAACCTTAAGGTCTTCAGTTTCAATTGCAGCCAGAATGAAGAAGAAATTAAAGATAGACGAAGAAATCAATTGAAAAGAAGCAATTTCTCTCTGTAAGAAATATTCAAGGTACAAAATTCTTCATGTTTGATTGGTGTTTGATCATGTGTCTCCTTATTAAACTTTTATTACCCGCTTCTTACATTAATTTTTTGCAGAGTATCAGTCCAAGCATTGGATTCCTGTGAAATTTTTTACTCTTACTTTTTTTTTTTTTCTATTTTATTGGGATTTCACAGTGTTTGTCATGACAGTGGAACTAGGTTGTGAAGATATTTCCCAAATATAGCAAGCAAAGAGATTGAGAACAGAGCTGTTTCTGCAAGATGTAGAACTTATTGATGTGAAGAACATGCCTTCTATTATAGTACAAATTAGTGAACTTAATGATGTCTGTGCAAATTAGGTCATCTTTTTAACTTAATATTCCCAACTCATCGAAATGATTTCTTTCCACTTACAAACCTCCTTAATATGTTAAACACCTTAAACATAGATTTTCATTTCAAAATGATATGGTTCTATCCCATAGATCTCCTTCAATACTTGAAAACGTTATTCACAAATACCGTTGGTGCACATAAAAATCTTAAATCATTAGGGGAAAAAATTTTACGAGGCCTTACACCCAGTTCAGTTTGCAAAAGTGAACTCTATTTCGCAAATGCCAAGTGCTAGCCCCCAGTCCATGTTCACATTTGCGAGCCTGGCATTGCAAATGCGAGGCTCACAATTGCAATCAGGTCTCCGTAATTGCGAGGCCTACAAGTTTACGCTAGCAACAGCTATGCATCAGTTGTTCCAAATCAATCTGCAATGCATCTGAAACTTACCCGAGCCCCTCGGGCTCCAAATCGAATATGCACATAAGTGCAATAACGTCATATAAACTCTCTCGCTCACTTAGATCATCAAAACAATATTAAATATCAAGAATCGATCATAAAAACTCAAGTATTTCAACTTAAAACTCAACTTTCACAATGTTTCACATAATGTGCTGAAATGCGCTCAGGTCACCCGGGACCCCCAACCAAATGTGCGTACAAGTCCAAAAATATCATACGAACCTACTGGGTTCATCAAAATACCGATCCGAGGTAATTTACCAAGCATATTAATCGTGGTCAACTCTAGCCTCATTTTAAGTCAAAATCATATTTTTTTTTCAATATTCACATAAAAAACTTTTCGGAAGACCATACGAACCACGCACACAAGTCATATAATATCAAATGAAGCTATGAGAGGTTTCGAAATATCAAAATTAAGGCTAATACTCAAACGAGCTATTGAATCATCACAAGAGGTTCACTGTATGTTTATCCCCACCTTCACTAATCTCATACCCACATTCACTATTGAAATTGAACGTATACTTATTTGCTATCTTTGCATAGTCAGCAAATAGTTTCATGCATTTAGGACTAAACTCAGTCGTCCGGGTTATACAAGCAGCTTCTTGTCTGCCGGCCTATTCATAATTTTGAGTTTGATTTCCTCAAGCATCTTTAAAATGGGCTTTCCTCTTGCTTCTAATATCCATGAGTTGAAGGACTCATTAAAATTGTTATCCACCATTTGATTTTTACAAATTATATTAAAATAGGCCCTACACCAATTCTATGGTGGATATTTAAGCAGGTCCTTTGCAGCATCCTCAGACAAAGCTCCGCGCTTTTTCAAGTGGTCCTTAAACTCTTCTTCATAATTACTCCATGCAAACCACCAAACATATTTTTCATTTCTCCAGACCTATATCTCTTAGCCCAGTTAGCCTCAATATGTCTAGCACAACCTTTGGTATGATAAAGGGAGGACATGTCTAACTGCATCAACAACCCCAGCACATATAAAAGTAAATGTAAATAGGACTCGAATAACTAAAAATATTGATAGTAGTCAAATAACAAAAAAATAAAATTGTACATTTTGCATTTCAGACATGAAAGTAATACTGTCCATCTTGCAAATTTAGGGAAATTTTGAGCAGCTCCAAAAAACATGTCCATTTTCCAGTTGTTTCCTTATCAACCACAGCCCATGCTCATGGGTAAAATTGATTCTGGCAGTCTTGTGCAACAACCACCATTAATTGCCCCTTGCAATGTCCATTTTAAAAAAGCACCATTAGGGTCTCAACCCTTCTTTCCAGCCTAATTTCATAGTATTAAAGCATATAAACATTCTAAGGAACCTACTTTTTCCTTCAGCTAACCCATCTTTAGAGATACTAATCACCACATTACTCCCATCTTTAGGGTTGTTCTCTCTTATTAATCACCACATCTCTTATATGGATCAATGTATGATCTACTCCCTCCGGTCAAAAAATAAGTGATTTTTTGGATGTTTTCACACAGATTAAGAAATTCACCTTTTAGCATTAATTAGCAATAGAATTGACCATATTAACCTTTACTATCTCACATAAACACTCCTAACACATATTCCAACACTATTTACTCCAAGGACAATGTAGGAAAAAAATAATTAATTCATTCTTGAAATCTGAAAAAATCACTTATTTTGGACCACAAGAAAAAGACCAAAAAATCACTTATTTTGAACCGGAGGGAGTAATAGTTGAAGCTGAAATAAGATCCTCATCACCCTAAACAGCAAAGATTTGAACAACACTAAAAGATTCATTAAATTGGTTTTGCAATCTCTTTATCCCTTCAGCCCCATCAACCAACAAATAGTTTCCATAAGGTCCAAAGATAAGTACTTGTTTTACATCAATAAACTCATACTCAACTATGTCATCATACTCTAATAGTTTTGCATTAAAACATCTCCATAATTCAACAAAGTTCTTAATATACTCTATCTTAGGTTTCCTAACCCATTTACCACCATAATGAAACATAACATCAACAAACATATCTTCTATCTTGAAATCTAAAAAAGAATAAAAAGATATAGAGGTTCCACCTCAAAAAAGAAACAAGTTTGAAACTTAAATATTCTGAAACGTTAAGTGATAAGAAGTTGCTAAAGAGACCACATACTAAAATACTACATACAAGATAGGTAAAGGGGAGACAAGCAAACATAAATATAGAGAGTAAACCCCACCACAACATGATAAAATATGATATAGCAGGTATTGGGACGACACACATTCACTTCAACATGATAAAATCCCGACCCACTAGTAAAAAAGAAACCCTAACACAATACAATAATTATATGTAACCAAAATTGATACTACAATAACATATAAGAGCACATGCAATAACTGATCTAGAATAAAACTCCACAAATAAGATAAACTTTATAAAATTTCATACACTATAACTGATCCCTATGTCAGACAATAACCCTTTATTCACAAGCCCGAAAACCCTAGCTACAAACTTTAGGTGATTATAACCAACAAAAAATAGGTTGGGGTGATTATTAGCGACAAAAAATACCTATACAGCTTTAAATTATGGAAAATTGTCCTTCAGATTCGCCTTCTTCTCCACCTTCACTGACCATGAAAACCCTTGTTGAAGCCTCGCCCAAATCCTTGTTTAAAAGTATTTTTTTACGGTGAACTAACAAATGAGGGGTCAATTTTATATAATCATTAAATGTGGGTCTGTTTGGTTCGGGTCAGGTTAAAGGAACTTTAGTACACCTATAGATGCCCCAAGGGACAGCTTGTCATAGTTCTGTATATGTTTACAAAAGCGAGGCCTAGAGATTGGCTAGCAGAGGGAGGAAAAAGGAGAGAAGAACCGCATAGGCGCACTTACAAGATCAAAGTCATACATGCTGCATGATAGAAGGTAGCAACAGTTATGAGACTGCATGATAGAAGGTAGCAACAGTTATGAGATTGGAAGAATTCCGACCACAAGTCGTGGTGTGAGAAAGAGGCTTAAAGGGGGGAATGCCCTAGCCTTTGAATTTATTCACAAAACAGTTGTCGAGATGCCAAGGACAGTATTAAAGTATTCATAAAAGTTATAGGTTATGAGACTGATAGGCGCATCAGTCAACATTCGAGGACGAATATTCTAAAGGGAGGAATGATGTTACACCTCATATTTTCGTACATGAGAGTACATCGTAAGTGAATTGATGTAAGCTCATAAATGAGATCGTCTTTGAAAGTACATAAGTAAGTTAATCATGTTACCTTGGAGGTTACAAATCTTTAAGATCATAGATAACAAGTACCAAGAGGGTCGAAAGACATAGAAGCTAAACAAATTGAAGAAAATAAGTTTCGCCGAAAGTCGACAAGTTGGAAATATTATAACATGTACTTTTGGATAAGAATAGGGGAATTAACGTAATAAGGAGGCTATGTTATGAGTTATTTTAGGCTTATGATAGTCGTTTGTTACGTTTTGAAGTCAAGCGAGTTGTGGAACAAAAGTTGGCAAAGGTCATCACAAGTTACATTCGTAAATGTGCTGAAGACAAGGTCCAATGTAGCGGAGCTTTTCTCCCAATACATGAAATTATAGGATGATCCATATATCAAAATTGAAGCTCTACGAGTCTAGTTTCAAATGCATTGAACCGTTTGTCGATACGATATCGGAGTAGAGAGATATTTGCAGTTTCGCAGGACTGCACAGACTACATAGGTGACAAGTAGGTGTGTCACTAAAGCTTTTTGAGCAACACATTTCTTGTGCTATATGAGGTCTTTTTAGGACATATTATATACCAAATTTAAGGCCTTGGAATTTAGTTTCAAACTCACTTAACCGTTCATTAATACGATATCCAAATAAAAAGATATAAGCATCGGAAGATGGGCCAAGCTAGGGTGCCGAGCTAGCACCTCTTTGACTTTTCAAAAGTTGATATATATAGGTCTTAGGTCATCTTTATCTTCATTTTTAGATAGGACACGACCAGAGAACACCCATAACATATCCTTATTCTCTCTTCTAGGGTTTCAAAGAATATTAACATCCCGAGTACAAAATCAAGAAGTGATAACACTAGAACGATTCCTACGACGTAAGTATCGCTATATCGCCTCTCTTTTTCTATGTAGTTTGAGTTTTGGAAGGTACTTTATAGTTAAGAAAATTCTACTTTCTGTATTTAAGTTTTTAAATATCAATGAAGGTTGATAAATTCGTTTTCTAATAGTTAGAACTCACGGGACGGTGATCGGAAGCCGTGAGTTCGATTTATTTCACTTTTAGTGGATTGTTTTGTAGTACACTCGTGTTGTCCTATTGCGCTGATGATTTATGGAGTTTGGAAGGATGAAGGGCATGGAGAAATGCCACATGTTGTAGGGTAATAGGTTGGTCGCTCGTCGTTGCAATTTCAGGCTAATTGATAACTTGTTGATTGGGTGTGTTATGGTATATTTTTGTTGTATTGAAGGTCCCGAATTATAGTTGGGTTGTTTTTGAGTTGCTGATCGTAATGTGTTTGTATCTCGCCTATAGCAGGCTTTAAGGAGCAATAAAATCAGGGGAAATGCTGCCTGTTTTATTTTAGAATCGAGTTATCATTTGAGATACGTGATATACTAGCGTAATCTAAGTTGTACATGTATTTCTTTGTTATAGGGTTGGCGCGCTAGTTGTCGTAATCTTGTTGTTGAGTTTCATTGACGACTTGAAATAAGTTAAGGCTATCTCTTCTTTCTTTTTGGCATGATCCATATGATACAAATGAAACGAGCAAACACGAAACTTTCACAAATGACTCTATTCTTAGAAGTACTAGGGGTGCCTGTGTTCTTGATTCCCCATGTTTCCTATTATTATATCGTCTGTTCATGGGTCTCAGAAAATATATAAGTTGATAAAGTTTATTTCACAATATTAATCGAAGGAATATTGATCTTATGACATCCCGAGAGATCTTATTGACTTACTACTTATGCATTGCATTCATTTATACATGTACATTGACCCACGACCAGATGGAGTTATATACGCGTATATTATATGTATATGGGGTATGAGAAATGGTTATGGCGTTATATACGCACCACCACCTGATCAGCTGGTCAATGAAGATTTTGCCCACAGAGGCCGAGATGATATGATGGGATACCCTCAGAGTCTTGATGATGTTATGTACGCATATATATACATGCATGATATGATATTTATACACATATGCATGAACTTCTAAACATTTCATGATTCACAGAGTTATTCAGGCTTACAGGTTGAGTTCTTTACTCCATGTTTCTTTCATGTGTTTTATATACTTCTTGCCTTAAATACTCGGTGCTTTATTTGTACTGACGTCCCTTTTTCCTGCGGACAGTACGCTTCATGCCCACAAGTCCCGATAGACAGGTTGGCAGTCCTCCTAGTAGGCTATCAGCTCAGCAAAAGGTGTTGGTGCACTCCACTTGCTCCGAAGTTGCCTATATGGTGAGTATGATTTGGACATGTATTGACTGGTATGGCGGGGCCCTGTCCCGACCTTTATGATGTTTATGTACTCTTAGAGGCTTGTAGACAGATGTCAGGTATATGGATACTTGTATAGACTTGTCGGCCTATGTTTTAAGTCTATAAATGATCATGTCGGCCTTATAGGTCCGTACGTCACATGTATAAGTGTCTATATCATGTTGTGATATGGTCACCCTATGTCTAGTATTCCCTCATGTTTATTCTGGTTATCTCATGACGGCCCATTTACCCATGATAGTACGATAAAAAAGATATGTTATGTTAGTACTCGGTAGAGTAAGGTAGCGGGTGCCCGTCGTGACCTTTCGATCTGGGTCGTCACAGGCCGGGTTTATAATATGTGGGGTCTTTTTTCAAATGTGGAGTTCTGTTAACCAATAAAAGTATAAGTGATCTGATACTTAGAAGGTAAGGATATAATTGATACTAAATTTTAAAGAAAGTATAAGTAATCTATTTCGATTAGTTTAAGGATAGAATTGAACCTTTTTCGTAGAAATTTTCACAGAATGTCCTCTTGTTTGTCACCAATTTAACTTTTCTTCCTATTTTTAAAAAATCTAGAAATATACATTATTCGCCAAAACTTCTCCTTCTCCTCCTTTTGCATGTGTTGTAGAAAATTGCACACTCGTCCCTTATTTGAGATTAGCTTGGATTGGTCTGTTTAAAAAACTTGAAAAACACATTTGAGTGTTATTGAACTTGGTTGTTGAAGAAATAAAGTCCGTTTATTGCTTTTGAAGTTTTGAATTGAATCTAACAATTGAGAATTCTTGTGATTGATATTAGATGGTTGGTTATTAATCTTGGGGTTGTTTGGACCAATTGAGATCAATATTAAATATCTTGGTAAAATTTTAATACAAGTCCTGACGATTCAGCAAGACTTGTAAACAATTTATTCCTAAGTTACAATATAATTTATACTAAAGTCCTGATGATCTATCAAACTTCTGATGATTCACTAGGACCTGCAACCAAGTTCTAACTCGCAAGCTATTTTGGAAAAATATATTTAAATAAGGTCAAACTTAAATAATGGTACACTAAATAGCCTATTTATGCAAATCATCATTTAAAATCTAATTTGCCTATTTGAAATGGCCTTTTTTTTCCCGTCGCCCATAAGATATTTTTCAGGAAAAGAATTGTATTCAAAGGACAGAAAAGAATATTGGTGACTTGGTGTTTGAATATAACATAATGGAATGCGAGTAGTAGTCTTATTATATATGCACATCTAATTGGTAAATAAACTTTCTGAATGTTGTTTTATATTAAAACTTTAATGGGCATATAAGCCTCTTGTAATTACTCAGCCGGTCGTTTCGAGCTCCAGCGCATCGTTCGGTGGTTTGAGACCTTAAGTAGCTTCACTTCATGTATTATGACTTGTACGTGTGGTCGGAATTGAATTCCGGAAAATTCGGAGTTGATTCGGAAGGAAATTCTCAATTCGGAAGCTTTAAGTTGGAAGAGTTGACTAGGGTTTGACTTTTGAGTAAACAATCTCGGAATCGGGATTTGAAGGTTCCAATAGGCTCGTATGATGATTTCAGACTTGGGCCTATGTTCGGGTTGAGTATCAAGTCGCCCGAGAGCATTTCGGCGCTTATTATGGAAAGTTGGCATTTTGAAAGTTTTAGAAATTCCTAAGTTTTACTTGAAGTGGACTTTGGTGTTATTGTAACGACCCGACTAGTCGTTTTGAGAAATTGCGTCTGATCCAGCAGTTTGAGGTCACGAGTAGCTTCACAGAGTGCACACAGGTTTTTGAGAGGTTCGGAAAGAATTTTAGGGAGTGACTCTCATTTGAGAAGCTCGAAGTTGAAAGAATTGATCAAGGTCTGAGTTTTGAATGTTTGACCTCGGATTGGAGTTTCGATGGTTCTGATAGGCCCGAATGGTAATTTTGGACTTAGGCGTGCGTCTGAATTTGGATTTGGATTTGGAGGTCCATAGGATAATTTGAAGCGTTTCGGCGAAAATTGGAAAGTTGAAGTTTTGGAAGGTTGAGAGGTTTGACCGAGAGTTGACTTTGTTGATATCGGGGTCGAAATGTGATTCGGAGAGTTGGATTAGCTCCGTTATATTATTTGGGACTTGCATGCAAAATTTAACATCATTCCGGGTTGATTTGATATGATTCGGCGCGAGTTGTAGAAGTTGAAAGTTCATAAGTTCATTAAGTTCGATTTGAGGTGTGATTCGTAATTTCGACGTTATTTGATGAGATTTGAAGCCTCGAGTAGGTCCGTGTTGTATTACGAGACATGTTGGTATGTTCGGACGAGGTCCCGAGTGGCTTGGGTGACTTTCGGATAGGTTTGGGTTGTGTTGCGCTTGTTTTTCTATGCTTTGGCGTCGTTTCTTCAAGCATAAATAGTTTCACATTAATCAAATGAGCTCCAAATTTAGTTTTAATCGAATCATAAGATCCGTATCGTAATTATGGATCCATAGCAAAAAGAATCGTAGAATTCAGACATTGTATGAAAGAGTTATGTTTATTTTTGTGTCGGGGTGACTGCTGGTTTCTAGTGTAGTCGCAATTGCGAGCATTTTTATCGCAATTGCGATGCCCAGTTCTCAATTGCGAATATTTTTTCGCAATTGAGACGTTTTCCAACTCTATTCTTGTTCGCAATTGCGATGACTTCTTCGCTTTTGCAATTGCGAACCCTGGAGCGCAAATGCGACATATGCAGCTTGTTTTCAGCTGTGTAATTCAGGTTTTTCCTTCATTTTGTGATATTTTTGAACCCTAGGTCCGAGAGCGGGAGATTTTTGGAGAGTAATTTCATCTATATTCATCGAGTAGGTAACTCTAATCAATTTTTAATTATATTTTGTGATTATTGATGACGTCCAAATCCACTACAAAAAAGTAAATGGATACGGTCGCATGCAATATAATTTACCCAATTATGAGTCGGGGTTGAATCCCACAGAGAACAATATGCAGGCGATTAGGCATGTAAGAGAATTATCACTTATTATGCTAAGCCAAACATTTAGAAAAGTTTTGAGAAAATATTTATAGCTAAATGCGAAAATATAAACTAATCTAGAAAGCAAATAAAATGACCAATGGCTACAAGCATGGATACACGGGGAACTACACTCAAGTAACGATCCAATGTATTTTACGATTTTACAAATATGAGCGAGTTTATGTTAATTAGCCTCGGGTAATTCTATATGAGCTTCTTTCGAAGACTAACAAGACATCCTAATTGAATTATCCCTAAAACAAACTAAGAGATTAAGCACACCCGAATATGGCTACAAGTAGTTCAATCTTATCCCTAGGTAGAATGTATAAAATGAGGGTTAAAGCCTCAAGTTCTTGTTAATTAATCTCAATCCCAAATTATCTTTTCCAAAATTAATTCGAAGTAAATGGGTGAGTCCTAGGGTTAGCTAATCCCTTTGGAAACATTAAAGAACAAGAATAATTAAAGAAACAATAACTTACTTCGATATAACTAAAAATTGTTCAATACATAAGCACAACAAGATATTTAATCCACACTTTAAATATGAATATTCCCATAAACAAGATTCAAGTGTTGGAAAAAATACTGCACACTTAGATATACAATACAAAGCAAGAAAATGAAGAAATGAACATAAATGGGTTAGAAATTCTCAACCAAAAGTTTCAAATTTTCAAGACCCAAGCGTGCGTGCAAGAACCCTAGCTCCAAAACTTGTCTTCTCTAGTCTAAGGACTGAAAAATAAGCCAAAGATTGCAAAATATATTTTACAAATGAACTAGGTCGTGTATTTGTGGGTTTGGAGTGGAGAAAATATAAAATGCCAAAACTGTCCATAGCTGAAGCCCGTTGACCGCACTTGCGGAAGGATCCTCGCAGGTGCGGCTCCGCAGATGCGGATAGCCTCTCGCAGAAGCGATCTTTGATGGGAAACACTTACTCCGCAGAAGCGGACTTTCACGCGCAGAAACGCGATCGTAGATGCGGACTCCAAGCGCAGAAGTGCGTCCGCAGAAGTGGTTCTTCTCTCGCAGATGGGATCCCAGCGAAGGCAGCTTAGTTTCGTAGACGCGTCCTTCTCCTTGCAGATGCGAGGTCACATAAGCGCACAGTGTTCCGTAGATGGGGAATCACTGAAGGAATTTGCACTTGTTTTACTCTTTTTTGCTCAATTCCATTTCAATTGAATTCAACTCTCTTCATGGCATCATTTACCTGAAAATCTAGCAAAATACACCATAAACAACATCATATTATAATTAACGGACATAAAAACTAAAGGAAAGAAACTAAAATAAATGGTAAAATCACCGCTCATCAATTATACCTTAGATTTAACATCAAATTCATGAGAATCTAAAGGAAAATTTGAAAAAAATTGTAAAATCCTTCAGAATGTAAAATGATGATTTGAAGGACGAATTGGTATTGAAATTTGATAATTTTGATATGGTTGAACTCGTATCAGAATGGGTGTTCGGGTTTCGTGAATTTTGTTGGGTTCCGAGGTGCGGCCGTGGGGGTTGATTTTTGTTGACTTTTTTATAAATTGTATAAGGTTCATAGCTTTGTTAATTGAAATTATCTTCTCTTGCATTGTTTGATGATTTTAAGTCGTCTTTGGCTAGATTGAGCCGAGTGGTGGTGAATTGGTAAAGAAAAGCTAAATTGAGTATTGAGTTGGCAGAATTGAGGTAAGTATCTAGTCTAACTTTGTGTGGAGGAAATTACACCTTAGGAATTGAGTTAATTGTGCTATCTCATTATGTGAAATTCGTGTACACAAAGTGACGAGTGGTTACATGGTCTATATGTGTACCGATTTATTATGATGATGTTAGCCCTTCTATATCTATTTCAACTTTTCTTAAAGATCATGACAAAATTGTTTAGTCTCTTCCCATGCCTTGAATTATATTATCATAACATGTGATATCTCAATGTTGGGCTACTCTTACATACTCTATTTGTCGTTGCTGGCACTTATTGTACCTCTTACTCGTTATTTGGCCCTTATATGCCTCAGTTAAAGTTATTGTCTTCCTTATTATCCTATTACCTCTTAATTGTTGTGTTCTTTTATGACTCTGTGCGTATCTGCTACATGTCCAAATTATTATGATTGCATACTTAGTTATCACGTGCCTTACATGTCCTGTCATTTTTGTAAAAATTATTGTATTCCTTTGATTTTTATATGGTCCTTGTTGTTGTATGCTCATACCCTTGATTGTAGAAATTCTTGTAACTTGAGTTATTGGATTATTGTTGTTGATTTAAATTTTTGTACTGGAGATCGGGTTACACGTGCGACCAGTGAAATAAGGGAGAATATTATATTGTGATATTATTGTACGGAGGAATCGGGTTACACATCGCAACAGGTGAAATAAGGGTGAATTGTTATGGTGAAATAAGGGTGAATTATGATATTGATATTGTACGGTGGGATCGGGTTGCGCGTCGCAACATATTTTATTTATTATTATAATATTGACTCTGATTATATGGTGGGATCGGGTTGCGCGCCTCAACATACATGCATTTATTATAATTTGACATTAACATGGTGGGATAAGGGTGGATAGTGTTGTACGGTGAGATCGGGTTGCGCGCCACAACCGTTTATGTATTTAGTAGTCCTTGTTGTATTGTGTTAGCTTCAACTCTTTTGTACGAGACTTTGAGGATTGATATTTCTTATTTCTTTTACTGGTGTTCGAGGATTGAGTTATTAGTTTACACAGTTGCGTCATTCCCTGTTTTTCCTTCCTATTACTATTATTTTGGTGAATTTATTTTTAAGATGAATCTACTATGCTAAGTCATCATCTCATACTCTGTTGAGTTGTGGTAACATGACGGTTTAAAATAAAAGAATTAATATCATGCTTACCTTATGTGACTTTTAAGTCAAAACTCGTCATTTTATTCGATACTTTACAATTTCTAAAAGTTGTCATATGTTACTTTAATTGAGGTATCAACTTAATCTCCTTACCCTTCTGATGTTTTTACTTTACTTAAAAAGGAATTGTCATTATGTTTTAAGTTAATAAATCCTATATTAAATTTGATAGCTTATCTGATGCTATATTTTATTTGGAAATATTATTTTTTTCACCCAAATAATTTCTAAAATAAATACATTTTTCTCATTGAATTCCTACTTGGTTCAGAAACTGTAGTTTCACTTTACGATATATAAATAAATCTCTTGAACATCCTAATTAGCATTTGACACAGATATTATATACCGAGTAGCACGTGAATTTTTGTCGTGCGAAGTGAGATGAAAAATGTGAGCAAAGGTGCCACGTGTGTTAAAGGTTTGGAAGTTGTGATTTATGATATGAGATTACGAGAAGTGTGATTGTTGAAATTCGTGTGTTAGAAATGATTCGGTTGGTTGAGTTGACATCGTTTTCCCTACTTGAATACATTTATACTTCATCCGTACCCCGACTATGTTATTGCTTAATTACTTGGTTATTTCTCGTTGCCCTTCGTGCTCCCCTTATCGTTACTACTATTTGTAATCTGATTTCTGTTTGCTATTGGCATTACTTTGATATTACTTCCTTGTTAGCTTTATGTCATATCCTACACAGGTTTACATGCTCGGTAGGTGTCTTGACATGGCCTAGCCACTACTCTACTGAGGTTAGGCTTGATACGTATTGGGTACCACTGTGGTGTACTCATGCTATGCTTCTGCACAATTTTGTGTAGAACTAGGTACTTCGGATCGAGATGATTTTGAGACTTATGCTTTGTGTGGCTGGAGACGTCAAGGTACACCTGATGGGCGTTCGCAGGCTCCGATGTCACCTTCTATTGTATTTATTTCCATTATTTTCTTTTTATTTCGGAATAGTGATGCATTCATTATGTATAATTACTCCTAAAGAATTTTATGACTTGTACTCTCGATTTTAAGATATTGTATCGTGTTGAGACTATTGGTTTATTTAGGAATTTCTGGTTCATGTTTAATAGCTATTAGTAGAACCTGTCATCATTTTGATATGTGTTAGGCTTACCTAGTTTTAAAGACTAGGTGTCATTACGACTCCTTCGGAGGAATTTTGGGTCGTGACCGTTATCGATGTTCGTTTAGGATTCTAAGCCTTGTAATAGGTTTGTATTGTGATTTATGACTTGCACGTAAATTTTTGCATCATTCCGGGATGTTTAAGTATAATTCAGATGCGTTCGGCGAAGTTTGAAAGTTGGAAAGTCAAAAGAAGGTATTGGCCGTCAATTCATAAAATTTATTGTTGTTTGATGTGATTTTAGGCCTCGAGTAGGTTCGCTATGTGTTTTGGAACTTGTTGGCATGCTCAGACTTGCAGGAGCGGTCAGTGCTCCGCAAAAGCGTGACCGCAAGAGCGGATTTGGTCTGCAGAAGCGGATATTCCTGAGCTTAAGTGGAAGTCACACCTACGATGGAATTTTTGCAGGTGCGGAGTCGCATGTGCGACTGTTTGGCTGCAGGTGTTGTGATTGCTGGGCAGAATGCTTTGTTTAGTATGGGATTTGGCTCACTTTTCTCTCATTTTCTCTTGGTTGGGCAATCCTTGGAGCTCTTGAAGAGGAGATTTTCATCATCTATTGCAAGGTAAGTAATTCCCGCAGTTGTAAGTTACTTTCATGGATTTCATAAGGATTTAACATGAAAAATTGTGGGATTTTAGAAGAAAAAACTAGAATTTGTATTTTTGGATTTTGACCACGAAATTAGAAATAGAATTAGGAATAAATTATATATTTGAGTTCGTGGTGTCATGGATAATGTTCTTCTTCGAAAATTTTCGGAATCCGGGCACGTGGACCCGAGGGTTGACTTGGTTGACTTTTTGAGCGAAGTTGGAAATTGTCATAAATTAATTAATTATGATGTTGGAGTATATTTTTATTAGTTTTCCTTATTGTTTGACTAGTTCGGATCGATGAGCATTGGTTTGAGATTTTAGAAAGGCATTGGAGCCGGTTATGGAACTTCGTAGCGAGGTAAGTCTCCTGTCTAACCTTTTTTCCGGTAAATTTACCCGATAGGTGTTATTTGTCTTATGTGTTACATGTTGTGGGAGCTTCGTACGTATGAGGTGACGGGTGTTCGTGCGTATGCTAGAATTTCTGGTTATGTCCGGGTAAACTTAGATTCACGCCATGCTTTAAATGTACTACTTGAGTTGTCCTTGCTTGTTTAATTACTTTATTTCGCATTACGACCTAAGATTAGACTTGCATAGAGTAATGGACTTGCTATTTTACATATTCGACGAGCTACTTTATTAGCCGTTGAAATTACGCTTCCCTTACGAATTTCTCTCACGTTGTGTGTATTCGTCAAAACGTTTCCTTAAACTTCATAACGCACACGTATATTCATGAGTGGGGTCAAGGACCCGTTAAAGCTTTTTATTCTAATGGGATCGGGTCGTTCGCCTCGGCAGGATATTCTAACACACTCTTATGGGATCAGGTCGTTCGCCTCGGTAGTATCATGTATCATATTCTTATGGGATAGGGTTGTTCGCCTCGGCATTTCTATAAAACACTCTTATGGGATCGGGCCATTCGCCTCGGCAGTATCATATATCACACTCTTATGGGATCAGGCCGGTCGTTCGCCGCGGCAACTTCATGAAATACTCTTATGGGATCGGGTCGTTCGCCTCGGCAGAATCGTGCGTAATATTTGACAAGAAGCCATTGTATCCGTGAGTTTTCCTGACTTGAGTTGTGATGACCTATCTGGTGGGGACCATATTATATATACTCCATTTGAGGAGGTAACCGATATTTGAGGACTTCTGTTTACTGTTCGGAGGAGGATCGTATCATACACCTATATTTGTTTTCACAGTTTAATTGCCATGCTTCATACTTGTTTACTTTCTACTGTATTTGATTTATTGGACCACTAGTAAAGTGTCGATGTCGACCCCTCGTCACTACTTCTCTGGGGTTAGGCTAGATACTACTAGGTACGCTTTGATTTACGTACTCATTCTACACTTCTGTACTTATTGTGCAGTATATATTTCTACTGGTCTTTTGGGTGCAAAGGCGCAGCTATTGCGGGGACTTTACGGTGAGCTGCATCCCATGTTATGGTCCGCAACATACGGAGTCTCCATCATAATTATTTGTATTATCCTGTCTATCTTGTATTCCAGATAGATGTTGTATTGTTATTTTACCTTCTAGTAAATGCTCATGCACTTGTGACTCCGGCTTTTGAGAGTTCCTAGTGGATATTCAATGTTGCAGTTTACGTTATTATTATCATTTTATTTTATATTTTATTTATATTCGAATTTTGTAAAGAAAAGCATGGGCTTCTATGAGTGCCAGATTTTATTCTATTTATTTAATGAAACTCCTATTTTTTTAAACAAAATGGATTTATTATTTAGATGGTTCACTGTTAGCTTGCCTAATATCGATATTGGGCTCCATCCCAACCTATAGTGGATTTTGGGGCGTGACACCTCTTTCTTTTTCTTCTGGACATGTAAGTTTTGAAACTATAGAACTTTTACAAAGTTTTTGCATATTTTGGCTAATCTATTCAGACAAAAACAAAAAAAAATTAAAAAATTAAATAAGAGAAAAGAAGGTAACGTATCAAAGTGCTGGTGTTTGGGAATACAACCAAAGCGTAGGACTAGGAATTCTTTTTCCTTACCTCTACCACTACTAGAAATTCGGTAAAAAGCGACCACAAAAAGCGACCAAAGTTGGTCGCTTATAGGCCCAAAAGCGACCAAAAAGCGACCAAACATGCCTGGTCGCTATATTGTTGGTCCCTTCACTTTAGGAACCAAAGTTGGTTGCTAATTAGCGACCAACTTTGGTCTCTAAGGTAAAATGACCAAATATTCCGGGTATTGACTATAGCGACCATCTTTGGTCGCATTATTATTTTAATAATATAAATTTAGCGACCAAAGTTGGTCTCTAAATGTAAAATATATTATTTATTGATTTATTATTATTCATAAAACAGAGACCAACTTTGGTCTCTAATCCAAATATTATATTTTAAAATCTGGAAAATGGAGACCAAGGTTGGTCGCTATTTTTTTAATTTTTTTTAAAAATAAGCGACCAAAAGTGGGTCGCTAATGTCAAGAATTTAATTTTTTTTAATGGAATAGCGACCAAGGTTGGTCGCTTTTTAAGAAATCTGGGTAAAAAGAGACCAACTTTGGTCGCTATTGCCCGTCAAATTATTGTTTTTAAATGACAAGCGACCAAAAAGAGACCAAAGTTGGTCGCTTTTCTGGGTATTATTTTGGGAGAAACTACCTGTTTTGGCAGCTACACCACCTGCCAGCATACCAAATCCCTATTACAAGCAACAACAACAACAATACCAACAACAACACAACAACAACATTAAAACCAACGAAGTATAAAGTTCAATAGAACTAACACATTAAGCTAACAAAACTAAGTTAACGCTTATTACAAGCCCATTCGAAAGCTAGTTCTATTGTCTAGTTCAAAGTATATAAAGTACCCAAGGAGTGTTCTTTCAACATCATCGTCCAAATGTTGGATTGCCTCGCCCGACTCATTAGGTGGCTGACTGCGTATGAATTCCTCCACATCAGGTGTGAAGCGAACCTATAAGAAAAATTATATTAAATTAGTATTTCAAAATTTATATAAAAGTAAATAAAAATACTTAATGAAAAGTAAAAAACGTACATGTATAGTCGAGGCTCGACCCTCGACCCACCTTTCTGAATCAGTCTCTTTCTTCTTCTTTACAATACGAGTTTTATTGAATAGCTCATGATCTTGCTTCATTGGCATCATAAAGCTGTCTGGTGGCTTTGGTGATTATCCTCGGGATGAACTTGGATACAGAGAATAACTTGGATACAGTAGCTGACAGGGTGTGTCTTTTGATCAATTGTTGTTCTCGTTAGCGACAATGATGATGAGAATGCAATGACATGTGCTTCAAATAGTGATGGTGTAGGCAGGAATTTTTAACATTTCCTAAGTAGATAAAAGAAAGATTATAGAGGAATTCTCTACTTCATTTTCCAAGAAGAAAAGAAGTTTAATTGATAGTGACAAGGTTGATGGTGATGGAATGTTTTCCGTCGGTCATGGCAGTTCCCATAAAACGGGTATCATAAGNTTAGTGCATAGTATAGCGTAAGTACATATATTATATATATATATAAGCTATATTCGATACGCTATTACCTAATACACTTATACTTAGTGCATAATATAGCGTAAGTATATATATAGCGTAAGTAGACACACACGTCCACTTCGTAGTACTATTCATCCCTTGTATTACAAAAGTATTAACGACTTACATTTATATTATTTACATAGTAAATATAAAAGTTGATTTTAATTTGACCATAGTAGAGACCAACTTTGGTACGCTAACTGTAAATGAATTTAATTTAGCGACCAAAGTTGGTCACTTAACTGTACATTAGAATTTAATTTAGCGACCAAGTTTGGTCACTAAATTTTAATCAGATTTATTTATATTTTATATAATATTTAAATTAATAATAAAACTTATTAAATGTTAGAACTGGGTCCCACATTTGCGACCAACATTGGTCTCTATTGGTTAAGCGACCAACTTTGGTCGCTAACTTTTGAATTATATTTATTTATATTTTATAATTTATTTTAAATAAATATATATTTATTAAAATATAATAACTGGGTCCCGCTTTAGCGACCAATGTTGGTCGCTATCAACTTATCCTTCAGTTAACGACCAACTTTGGTCGCAAGTTTTAAATTATTTATATTTATATTTTATAAGTTATATAAAATAATAATAAAATTATTAAAAAAATTTATGTGGGTCCCGCTTAAGCGACCAACATTGGCCGCTAATCTCAGTATATCTTTGACCAAACAAGTCTGACCAGTCCAGTCAACAGTTTGACTAAATTTGCGACCAAATAGCGTCCAACTTTGGTCGTTAAGTATTTCAAATATTTTTTTTATTATTTTCGGCAGTTTGGCGACCAACTTTGGTCGCTTTTTTTGACAGACCAAATTTGGTCGCTAATCTTTAATCGCTTTTTACAGGGATTCTAGTAGTGTACACTATACCTTTTTTTTTTATCAAGTACTTTAAGCCCTTCAATTGCACTTAATTCTTTATTTTGGCCGTCATTGTTTGTTGAGGTATAGTGGTTGGTTTCGCAAAAAAAAATTAAAAAGGAAATCGTGAAAGATAATAAGAATAAATAAATAGGGACATCTTAACTAACCTTATCAGTTGACAACTGGAATTAATAACAAAATGACTTACTTATCTCCTAATAAAAGGATTTATTGTGTTGATAAAGCAACTTAAGACAACGATCAAACATTTCTTTAACTGATAGGTAATGACATCGAACATCTAACTAATTGTTAAACTAATTAATTAGTTTCGCTAACTATTCGGCTGTGTTTAATTCTATTTGTCTTTAACCAAGTAAAGAAGACAAAAAGGGCTTAAAAGTAGAAGTAATTAATTCTGTCTTTTTCTCTCTTTTGCTTGATAAAAGCATTATTTTCTTTGCCTTAAAGTATAATCTCTTGTTTTTGTTAATCTTAATCGACTAATCCCAACCATGCGTATATCCTTTAAGCTGCAAACAAAATAAGAAGCTTCTAATGAAGGATTAGTCCACACAAAGTAAACTTGATAATCATAATTTCACCTAATCAAAACCAATCTCGTAAAAAGGCCATGACCTCTTTTCAAGTACATAATTTGTGTCCAATAATAGAATGAAAAGTGGCCCACTGATGTCCAATCTTCTTCAAAAGTAAACACAAACATTATACTCTATGAGTCTATATCATCTTTTGATACTTGGATTGTCGGCAATCTTTTGCTTAGCTGGTATATTGGCTTATTCTTACCAATATTGCTTATCTCCTATTGGTCAACCTCCTTTTCCCCATTCATTTCTTTCATAATTGCTATAGAACTTAATAATTATACTGACTTGTCACTTTCAGTTATTATTATTATTATTATTATTATTATTATTATTATTATTATTATTATTAGTATTTTTATTTGTAACTTAATTATGATTGCTTGTCTGCATATAACGTTTAGAAGATTTAACGTTGGACTTTGACACTTCTGAGTTTTTAATTAAGGTGTCAACTTAAAAAATGATATAAGAAGTGTGGGATGATACTTAGAGAACGCAATCGTTAGAAACATTTGCTGGGACAAAGTGGGAGTGGCTCCCATGGTGGATAAGATGCGAGAAGCGAGTTTGAAATGGTTTGGGCATGTGAAGAGTAGAGACTCGGATGTCCAGTGAGAAGGTGTGAGAGGTTGGCTATGGTGGGGCATAGGAGGGGTAGAGGTAGATCGAACAAGTATTGAGCAGAAATGATTAGCTAGGCAGGACATGACACATCTTCAGCTTGCTGACGGCGAGGATTAATCTAGTACGTTAGTGAGTAGGGCTTCTCTTATACCTATTATAGTAGTGTATTCTTGTATTCCTTATCAGTAGATTTTTTATCGCTGCCCGTTGTTTCTTTATTGTCGGTAATTTTATTTTTTGATTATCGGTACTGCTTCTCTTTATATGGATTCCTTTCTTTATATGTTTTTCTTGAGCTGAGGATCTATCAGAACATCCTCTCTATCTTCACAAGGTAGGGTAAGATCTGCACACACATTATTCATCCCAAATCCTACCTATAGGACCACACTGAATTTTTTATTGCTGTTGTTGTTGTTATTGTTATTGCAATAGTTAAAATAACTTAAGTGATCTATTGTCCAAGATAATCTTCTCCACTGAGTTACCTTTTGTAACTTAAATAATTCATACTAATGGTGTGTTTGGTATGACTAAAAATATTTTTCGAAAAATATTTTTTCATTTTTCACAGTTTGGTTGCACAAAATAGTTTGGAAAATATTTTCCTATATATCACATTTTCTGAGTTTTTGGCCAATATTGTCCCTTATCATTGAGGGTAGGTCTATTTTGGTCCCTCAAATATAACCCTGAGCATATCTAGTCCCTTAAGTATGCTAAAGTGGAGCACCTTTAGTCTCACTGACAGGAATATGTCCAAGATCAATTACGGGGTTGGTTTCGGCACTCACCGTCTTTTTAATTTACTTATCAAAATATTTTATAAACCAACACCCACTAATAGTACAGAGCTGATAAATTTAAGATTTTGACGTTGAAACATTTATTTTTAACAATTTCGAATGATTTTTCCAAAAAGAAAAGTTAAAATTTAAAAATAGAGCCGCCAAGATCACTTCTAGGCATGTTATTGAAGCAAAGAAATAACCAGATTGTATTATCACTTTTAGCACATCTAATAGCCGAAAAAAGTATATAAAATTGTACAATTATTATATATCAACATACAAAATGTATACATATACAAAATAATATACAAATTTTATATATTTTTTCGGCTATTATTTTTACAGCTATACAGTATCATTTTCTCATTGAAAACTGGCACGGAAGAGAATATTTTCAAGGTCAAAATTTTAGAAGATATCATCTAAAAATGAGGAATTAAAGTGATAATTTGCGTTATCCAATAAAAGGAGAGGAAACGTTTTGCTTCAGAGCAGAAGATTTGCTTCATGAATCAGATTTGGTTAACACTGTTAATTTTTGAACACATTGTGTCTGTGAGACTAAAGGTGCTCCACTTTAGCATACTTAAGAGATTAAATATGCTTAGGGTTATATTTGAGGGACCTACATAGACCTACCCTCAAAGATAAGGGACAATATTGATCAAAAACTCCACATGAAAATTACTTCCATAGAAAAAATTAGGAAAACATTTTCTAAAAAATCCACATACCCTCACATCTAACCCCATACCCCTCCCCCTTCTCTCCCCTACCCCACCTCTCCCACACCCTCTCTTCAAAATGTTTTTTTTTAGATTTCAGCTTTTTTTCTTTTCTGTCATCACCCACCCTGCTACTCCTCCCCCCTTCCACCCCCCTCCCCGATTTTTTTTGTTGTATTCTTAATTTTTTGTAAAAAAATTTCTACAGCAACCCCCACAAACAAAGCCAAAAACGGAAATACTCATGTTAAAATAAATTATGCATATAACTTAAGTGATTAATAGTCTAAGATAATCTTCTTCGCTGAGTTACCTTTTGTAACTTAAATAATTCAGACTAAGGGTGTATTTGGTATGACGAAAAATATTTTTCTATTTTCCATTGGTTGGTTGCACAAAATAGTTTGAATAAATCCTCGATGTCACATTTTCCGGAAATTGGAGGAAATGACTTCTCTAGAAAAAATTAGGAAAATATTTTTCAAAAACTTCACAAACCCTCATAATCTAACCCCAACCCCCTCCCCCTTCTCTCCCCTACTCCACCTCTCCCCCCCTCTCTCCGAAAAGTTCTTTTTTTCAGATTTTAGTTTTTTTTTCTTTTTCGTCACCACCCACCCTGCTGCACGGTTACTATTTTTTTTTGTATTTTTAGTTTTCTGTAAAATAAAAAAAAATCTACAGCACCCCTTCCCCTCCCCCCCCCCCCCCCCCCCCCCACAAACAAAGCCAAAAATGGAAATACTCATGTTAAAATAAATTAAGCATATAACTTAAATGATCCATAGTTTAAGATAATCTTCTCCACCGAGTTACCTTTTGTAACTTAAATAATTCAAACTAAGGGTATGTTTGGAATGACAGAAAATATTTTTTCATTTTACACTATTTAGTTGCACAAAATAGTTAGGAAAATATTTTCCTAGATATCTCATTTTTCTGAAATTGGAGGAAAATGATTTTCTTTAGAAAAAATTAGGAAATATTTTTCAAAACTCCACGTACCCTCACATCTAACCCCACCCCACCCCCTTCTCTCCCCAACCCCACCTCTCCCAACCCCTCTTCTCCAAAAAGGGTTTTTCTCCATATTTCTATTTTTTTTCCGTCTTCACCCACCCTGCTACCCCTCCCCTCCCTCGATTTTTTTTTTGTATTTTTAACTTTCTGTAAATTTTTTCTACAACACCCTCCACAGACCCCCGATCCCCCCCTCCCCGCAATTTATTTATTTTTTGTATATTTAATTTTCTATTTTTTTGTTTTTCTGCACCACCCACCCACCCTCAACCAACCCTCCCTTCCTCCCCTGCGGCAATTTTTTTTTTATATATTTTTTGTTCTGGTTTTTTCATTTTTCAGTTTACAGGTTCAAAATTTTACGAGTTCCAAAGTTATGAGTTCGGGTGTTTATGTGTTTTAAAGTTTGAGAGAGGCATGAAAATGCACTGTGTGCTCCCACTCTCAAGTGCTCAACCACTCGGTATCGCATATGGCCATCCGGACCAGGGAAATTCATCCCGGAATATATATACAACATTGACCTCAAGTCAATCGGTACCAAGGAATAAGGGTAATCCAACCCTGAGGAGAAATCCATCTACAGGTATCAGTACTTCGGATAAATCCATGTCTAAGGAAATCCATCCCTCAATAGTATAATCTGCGCTCTGGGGGTGTATAGACTCCAGAGGGGCTCCTTTCAGCCCAAGCGCTATCACAAGCCAATGAAGGCATAATCAATAATCTGCTGCGGCGTGCAGCCCGATCCCATAACAGTCACTCGCATTCTGGCTCTCGGCCTCACTTAGTCATAACTCTCCAGTCTCACAAACACGGGTTCACAATACCGAGAAACTAGCCCGAAACAATGATATGATATGCCAAATAATAATAACCGAGACTGAGACATGATATAATATGCATAAACAAGACTGAGTACAGAATATCAATGAAGTTAATGATATGACCTTAACAGTATCGGCGTGAAGCCTTAACATGATAATTAGCATGATTTACAGCTCTTTAATTTAATTACATAACCACTACACAGGCATCAGCAAGAAAGAGTCACTAAGCGGTACCCTGGAATGATCCAGGCTGCAATTCTCACGGTGCACGCCCACACGTCTATCACCTCAATATTTAATCATAGAACACATAGTTTGGGGTTTCGAACCCTCATAACAAAGTTTGGAAGCGTTACTTACATTAAACCGAGCTAAATCTGTAACCCGCGATGCCCTTGCCTCTCGACCCGGCCTCCAAATGCTCCGAGTCTAATCAAAATCAGTATATTATCATCAATATACGCCAAGTGAATGAATTCCACACGAAAATAATCAAATTAGACCAAAAACCCCGAATTGGACTCAAACTCGGCTCCTGGGACCACGTCTTGGAATCCAACAAAAATTGCAAAACTAGAAACTCCTTTCACTCCCGAGTCTATACATACAAAAACCATCAAAATCGGATCTCAAATGGCCCCTCAAATCCCCAATCAAAGCTCTCTAAAACTCAAGCCCTAACCTTCAATTTTACCCCAAATTCCCCACTAATTTCATGATTAGGTAGTGGAAAAATCATCACAAACACAAAATACAAAGCCCAAGTAGCTTACCTCATTTAAATCCCTCGATTCCCTCTTGAAATCACTGCTTGGAGCTCCAAAATTGTCCAAAAATGGTGGAAAGATGACTGAAATTCGCGAAGGGGAACTTATATACTTTCTGCCTAAAACTTACGCATCTGCGGTCCAATTCTCACACCTGCGCAACCGCTTCTGCGGTCCAACCAACCGCACCTGTGGTTACCACTTAAACGTCCAGGACCGCATCTGCGCCCCAGGCACCGCACCTGCGGTGCCGCAGATGCGTCCAACACACCACATCTACGGTTCTTCTCCTGAAGGCCAATTTACGCACCTGCGATCTCCATATCGCATCTGCGACCTCGCACCTGCGGTCCCCAATTCGCAAGTGCGGAAATGACAGAAGCAGCAAATTTAGCAGCATCAACTCAATGGCCATCTTTTCGTCACCCACCCAAATTCATCCCGAGGCCCTCGGGACCTCCACCAAACCTGCCAACAAGTCACATATCACCATTCAAACCTATTCCAACCTTCGGAACACTCAAAACAACACCAAATCACCCTCGGATTCAAGGCGAAGTATTTCCAAACTTCCGAATTCCGAAATGATGCCAAAACCTATCAAGCCTCATCCGAATGACCTGAAATTTTGCACACACGTCACAGATGAAACAACGGACCTACTCCAATTTCCGAAATTTTATTCCGACCCTGATCTCAAGATTTCCACTGACGACCGGAAAATGCCAAATTCCAATTTCGCCAATTCAAGCCTAAATCTACCACGGACCTCCATTACATTCCGAACATGCTCCTAAGTCCAAAATCACCTAACGAAGCTATCCGAACCATCAAAGTTCACATCCGAGATCTTCTACACATAAGTCAACATTCGATTGACTTTTCCAACTTAAGCTTGCGAATAAGAGACTAAGTGTCTCATTCCACTCCAAGACCACTCTGAACACAAAACAACCAACACTATATGATAAAATACAACCAAACAACACATAAAGAAGCAGAAATGGGGGAAACGTGGCTGTAACTCATGAAACGACCGGTCGGGTTGTTACAATGTCAATGTGAATTCTCAATTATTTTTCGCATCATAATTGAACGGGGTGGCCAACCGGTCATGCCAACTGCTATTTATTTCAGTAAACATCTGTACTTTGACATGTGATTCCATCATCATGCTTATAGATGTTTAGTACAAATAGAAGAAAAGTCGGATTACCTTTTATATTTACCCGGTATGATTACAATAATATCAAGATTTTCAATCTTCCTTTCAGTTATAGTCTCAACATGCCAACCACTTTGGCTTATACATTTGAAACTCAAAAAGTTTCTTTTGAGACTTACTACAATATCAATGTCATGAACAATTTTATTCATCCGGGTGGTAACAAATTAGTTCTTCCCGGAGCTCTTAATTAATTTTGTACTACAAGATATTTTGTCACACCATCCATATGGTAAATGTCCCCTTCATGGAGAAAGTCATATCATAATAAATTCTCATGGTCAAAGTCATCATAAGCAAAATCATTTCTTGCTTTAAGTTTGCCTTTAATAACTTTTTATAAGGAATGGAAAAATATTTTTGGCGTACCACATGTACGCGAGCAATGACATATTCATGTAACCACATTGTAATATTCATTATCTTTATTTCTCTCAAACCTCCCTTAGAGGTGAGTTGTGCTATTTATCCAACCATGTATAAGCACATTCTTATGCATAATTTTTATCACATATATATTTCAACATTTACTTTTAGGAATGAACCTGCATTTACAATGCTTATCACAAGTCACATTTTCAACAAATGGACTATAATCATGTGAATGTGTCTCGTGTTAACAGACCATATTGAAACATATTCCTTCACCTTGAAAGGATCATTTTGAGAACCCTTACTGTTCTCCTTTTTACAATTACCATAATGATGACTGTTTTTATTTGATCTTTGGCACGTCCACGTTCATTGGTCAACCACTTGTCTTTGTTTAGACTTGTTATGCACGGTTATCACATTCACTTCAAGAATGGAGCAAATCAAGTGGGACAAACTTCATGATTTTTCATGAAAAATACATTATTTTTCTTTAGTCATCATTGTATCATCAATATGGTGCATTGGGACTCAAACCCAATGCATTACCCGTATAAAGGCATGTTAAGCCATAATGAGTTGGGACTCAAATCTAACTTTTATCATCATAGAGCACCAGGACTCAAACCCGATGTCTTACCCTTATACAATGGCATAATAAGTCTAAGTGGACTCACCCTTGAGCTTTTCATGATATACTACTTTATAATAATCAACTATTTTTGCCCGAAGTTTATGAAACTTCACATTGATCTTTTTTATGAACAACCACATGATCAAACATAAATGGAATAAAACTATCTTAGTTATACAAAATTTATTTTGACCACAACATAAACTTAAATTCTTATTATTTTTAAGATTAATTAGAAACCTTCTCAATAGTTAACTGTTTCATAATTTTGGCTTGCAAACTGTCGGAGCAGTACATATGGGAGATGATGTCAAGGCATCGTAATATGCTCTTGTTTGTCACTCTAAAGCAAGTACTCCATATGTATATATCTGCCCAAATGAAACTAAATTGTTAAGTAACACAAATTAAACCAAGTCTTAAGTATTAACGTAAGTTAATTGCAGAATTTATGGCAACTGAAAAATGATACTCCATGTATAACAGAAGCAAACACAACATTGATATGGAAACAAAATGCCCAGATTTTCACAGGCTCAACTAAATTGATTCAAGGTTGTAGCTCTCATGGAAGACTTTCATCTCTTATAGAAAATATAAGAAGAATATAGCAATTCGTGATGATAACGTGTTAAGAAACTTAGCTCAAAGTAATAATATAAAACAAGAAAATAGACAAGAATGTAGGGAGCAAGAGAGAAGAGATTCTTATTTCTCCATGTGTTCAAGTGTGTACAATGTGATGCCCAAGCCCTCTATTTATAGGATGACATTAACGTAATACAAAAGGATTTCATAAACATGGTATTAATTATTGAGATCATGAGGGAAGATCATGGAAGAGGTTATAGAGTTATGGGAGTTACAACCATAATGGTGAAGAATAGTGGGAATTTAATGGAGAAGAGTAGTGGGAGTAACTTCTTTAGGAGTTATAAACATCCACTACAAAATATAATATTTCATAACAGTTCCAAAATATTTTTATAGGCATAATACCTAGGATCATCCTAACTTGACACATTTTATTTAATGTATGAACTATTTTTGCTTTGGTTTTGGCCATAATCTTTTTTTCACTTTTTTTCTAAATTAGTGTTTGGTCATAAAATTTTCAATTTTCACTTGAAAAGGAATTTTGAAACTTTTCGAAGATTTGAAAAACTCCAAAAAGCTGTTATTCAAAATTTTCACTTCAAATCACTCATAAATATTCAAATAGCCAGAAATTGTATTCATGTCCAAACACAACTCTAGTTTTCAAATCTAATTTTCACTTGAAAAAAAATTCACTTTTTCCGGAATTTTACAATTCTTATGTCCAAGCGCCCACTTAAAATGTGTGTGAGTGCAAAAAATGTGTGTGAGTGCAAAAAATTAAAAAATTAGCTTCTAAATGGAAAAAAATTCAACTATTACTTGTCACGCAGTCATTGATTTACTTTTTCTAAATTTGCATTTTTTTCATGTTGCTTCTTAACCTAGAATGTACATTTTATTCCAATGTTATATTTCTTTTTCTTTCTTCTTTAGGTACAATGACGATTTAGTTTTGATTATGTATTTCTTTCTTTTATTGGCGTGCTAGATATGTGTTCGGTGAAACTTAATGTTTATTTTACACATAAATGTAGTAACTTAGGGTGTGTAACGGAAAATATTTTCCACGTCCAAGAAAATATTTTCTTGGAAAACAAGTAGTAATCTTATTTATTTTTCGGTGTTTGGTACGCAAATTAAGGAAAACAACCTCTCAAGAATATTCATAAATAAATTAGATACAATAAACACGACGCCATAAACATTCGAACCAATAACCTTACGAACGAACAAATTCCATGAACTTCCAAACCCGTACACTCAATAATTTCTAAACCGGCATTGACATATAGAGTTTTACTGAGCTTTATACTTCACATTGTTCGGTTTTGCACTTTTCTTTACTGTCAAGTTAAAAATATTGAATTGCCAGCATGCCTACTTTCCTGTACAATTTAAATATGTTATAATTGCTGAGGTTTAGTTCGTTACTACCTATCACTCCATTATTTGGACTTGTTACTTACTTAGTTGGTGTACTCACGTTACCCCCTACACCTTGTGTGCAGATCCAGGTACCTCAGGCCACGGTAGCGGCTGTTGACTGTTCTAGACGCGGATTTCACCGGAGAGAGCGAGGTAGCTGCCTGACGTTCGCAGTCCCGCCTTCCTCCTTCTTTATCTTCCTTCTAGTATATTTTGGATATTTCAGACTATTTTGGTCTGGTTGTGTTTCGGAACAAATGTAATATTGCTCATGACTTAGTGACACACGAGGTCGGGCTTTTATTTTGGTTTTGACTTTATATCTTTTATGGAATTTCAGTTGAAAATGGTATTGTTTAATCTTTAAATGAAATGTTGAACTATTTTGGAAATGTGTCGGCTGGCCTAGTTTCACGATAGGCACCATCACGACCGGATCGATTTTGGGGTCGTGACAGACATATGTTAAAGAATTAGGAGATTCTTCGAGAATTCTCATGTACGACTTGTTCTCATGATAAATTGATTACTATACCAGCTGGGGTTGGGATTGTATTCCCTGATTTTTGGAACGTATAAAAGGTGATATATATATGAGCCCAGTCACCTGCCATGTGGACCGTTTACTATTATATAATTTTAATAGAAGCATCTATTCTATGGTCACATGTGCGTTTGTTATCAACTTGCAGTTTGGCTTTTGCAAGGTTGCTTGCTCAAATTATTAGAGCACAGTTCCAGAATAAAAATTATGATAATTTATCTTGATAATGCTGGTTTAAATACAAGTTGGTTTAGCAGAAACTGTGTGCCTCCAATTAAGCTGAACCATTGGTTATGATAACATAACTCCCAAATAGAAATTTGGTATGGGGTGTATTATTTAATATACAACATCACTTGTATGCATCTAGCCAACAATTTATGATAAATTCTCCCTATCACAATTGGATTAGGGTCAGGAGCCAAATAATTTCCATCTAGAAATATGGATGTGCTATATGATTTAATTTCTCCACCATACTGTACAAAGATGAGTCCCTAGAGAATGTTGAAGATATGTGTTGGTGATCCCATCATTAGGGGAGAAAAATGAGCAGCTGAAAAAGTAATACATGGAATAAATTATTATGAGTACACTTAGATCCTCGTACAAGAAAATATGAACTTGAAGTTCAAGTGATAATTCATTTGCAAAAAATTGTCAGACGCATTTGTTGACCCAGCTAAATGTCATATTTCAGCTGCTAATGCTCCAAATAGAATAAAGTTCATGATGGACATAGTCTATGGAACGCATGAAGCGTAATAGCTAATCGGTTCCAAAGATAAAACTCCTTGAAGAAGGAGAGGAGCAAATGATAAAGATGGTCATACTAAGGATGCAAGTGCTCTATAAGAACACTACGACATAACACTTTATAAGACCTCATAGGAGAGGCTCAGGTACCTGAAACTATTGAGATCTCGATAAGTTATGTCTTTATTGAGTGGTGATGGAACGATATAAAATGATTGTCGATAATATTGTTGATATAACTTAGCGGTCAATTTTATTAATATTGACGAGGATCTTGAGCTCAAATCTGTCATGGAATTTGGACAGATAAGTAATTGGCCAAATGAAAAATACGCAATGAAAATTGACTTCACCTGAAAAATGTGAAGTTGGATGGACAGTCCCAACACCTGAAAGCGAAATGAAAAATCAAGTCGATAGACATAAAGACGACTTGTAGCACAAGTTTTTCGTAAATATTCCGGCATTTTATATGGAGAAAAGTTCTCCTGTGGTGGATGAAATCCTTTTCAGGTCTTAATTGGTCAATATATGAAAAACTTGATATGTGTATAATGAAAATCCTTGAAGGATTTAAATTGTTCTGAACTATATAAAGTTTCAGCAGATCCTTATATGGATTCGAGTAATCATGGTGTGCATGATTTATTTTTGTGTCTGTTGTAATTGGTGCACTAATGTATCTTGCTAAAATCATAAGTATAACAATATTCTAGCGATATATAATTTTACTCCTATGTATATTGAAATACGATTAGTGTTATATTGCAAAAGGAATCTGTGGTATAGATTTGTTTATTCTAACAATTATTGTCAAGGTTTTGTTGGTTATGCAAATGCAGGCATTTTCTGAAATTCGTTCTTGAAATAATCTATTTGTGTGTGAGGGTAATGCCATATTGTGATATTCAACAAGGTTCCAATTACATTAACGATGATACTGCATGCATAGCTCAATTAAAAGAAGGAATATCGAAGGAGACAAAATAAAACACATTCACCAAAAATCTTCAACAAATTTGTTCAAGTGATAATTTGACAAACTTCTTCACAAGGCATTGCGGATCTCAATATTAGAGAAGTTGTTATACAAGTTTGGAATTCGTCGTCTCCGAAGAATAAAGTGATCTTTTCATCAGGGGGAGGCAAATACGCGATGTACTCTTTTTTCCTAGCTAAGATTTTATCCCACCGGGTTTTTCTGGCAAGGTTTTTAATGAGGCGACAAATAATGCATATTACAAGATATATGTACTCTTTTTCCTTCACTAAGATTTTTTCCCAAAAGGTTTTTTCTTAGTAAGGTTTTAACGAGGCACATTATCTATAGACATCCAAGGGAGAGTGTTATGAAATATTGTATTTTGTGGTGGATGTCTATAACTCCTAAATAAGTTACTCCCACTATTCTTCTCCATTAACCTCCCACTAGTATTCACCATTATGGTTGTAACTCTCATAACTTTATAACCTCCTCCATGATCTTCCCCCATGATCTCAATAGTCTATACCATATTCATGAAATCCTTTTGTATTACCTTAATGTCATCCTATAAATAGAGGATTTGAGCATCACATTGTACACACTTGAATACATGGAAAAATAAGAATCTCTCCTCCTTTACTCTCTACATTCTTATCTATTTTGTTGTTTTATATTATTACTTTGAGCACTTATATTACAGGGAGAAAAAAAACATACACATTAGCGATTCGTATAATTGGTGGGTGTGGGGTTCCTTTTTGGAGGAGAGGGGGCCACAGACTGATATTATAACTGCTATCCCCTTTTATAAAACAGTTGGTAGACAGTAGGGGTAGTTAGTCTTTACAACTTCCGGAAAGCTTCCCCCGCAGTATTTTCTCCGGTAAAAAATGATGAAGAGAACACTGAAATTCAACGGCAGAAAGGCCGAGAGCGCCGATAGGACGACGTCGACCGCCACTGCCGCCGTCAAAGAGGAGGTAATAGAGTGGGAGATGAGGCCCGGGGGCATGTTAGTCCAGAGACGGAGTGATAATTCCGACGTTCCAATAACTCTGAATTTGCGGATTCGTGTGGCTTATGGTGCTGCTCGCTATGAGATCTCCGTCAATCCTCACGCCACTTTTGGTAAGTCTGCGTTTCACTATATTTGACGCTATTAGATTAAGTTTGATATAATAATATAAAAAAATAAAACAATAACTTGTTGAACTCAATTTCATTGTGTTGATAGTGTTAAAACTTTTACACTATTATTATTTAAAAGCCAAAAATTAATTCGATTTTATTTCAACTAATCCGATATATATGTCTTTTATAACAGTTCACATATTAAAAAATCTCTCGAAAAATGTCAAAATATTTTGGAAAATAATAGTTTTCTATAGGAAGCTAATGCATCCTGAGATAACTTGGCGAATGATAAAAAACTAAGAAGCATTATATATATTATATATATATATATATATATATATATATATATATATATTGGCCACTCTTTGTCGGAGAAATTTTTCACTTCTTTTAATTTTGAACACCTTTAGAGTAAATCGCGTATGGAAAACAGTATTCGCCAAGCTAAAAGTTAAACAATTCCGAAAATTAGCTCCTTTAGTGTTGTAAACCAGTTGTTGGTGGTGGCAGGGGAATTAAAGAAGTTATTAACAGAAGAAACAGGATTACAACCTGGAGAACAGAGACTAATAATCAGAGGAAAAGAAAGAGAAAATGGAGAATATTTAGACATGTGTGGAGTCAAAGATCGATCAAAAGTCATCCTAATTGAGGATCCAGAAAGCAAGGAGAAAAGATTCATGCAAATGAGAAAGAACGCCAAAATCCAAGCCGCATATCGCTTGATTAACGATGTATCTACAGAGATTGATAAACTGGCTGAGCAGGTAATTACCACTTCTATTTATATTAATATTTTTGGTTTATTTCAAACATCGTTTTAGCTAAACAAATTTTGTACAAAATACTCCCTCCCTTCACTTTTACTTGGTACATTTTGACTTTCCACGCCCATTAAGAAATAATAAATTAAGTGCATAATTTACCATGATACTCATATTAATTGATGCAATTTTATTGGATTTGAGAAAAAATGATTTGAAATGAGTAATAAATATTTTGGGTATAACAGGAAAAAAAATTGTCTTCTCTTGATATGCGTAAAGTTACAAGTAAAAATAAAAATCTATTTTTAGTATATGTCAAGTAAAAATGGACGGATGGAGTAAGTGTTATTTTAAGAAACCGGGAAGCTATTAAACATTTTTTTCTTAATTTGTTCTTTTTGTACTCCAATAAAGTAATGATCTAAAAAATTTGAAGAGAGATAAATAATAATGTGAGGAATAATAAAAGGTGCTTTAGTTAATTAACTTTTATTATTAATATTATTAGATGCTTTTTTAATGGGTGTGTCAAAACCTCAAATGACACTTGTTTTGCACCATGAGGGAGTAATTTGTAGAGTTTATTTTTTTTTTTTACATTGACAATTTAAGGTACTATACGATTAGGTAACTATTGATAATCATATACAATAATAATAAAGAATAGGAACCAGAAAAATAAAAATAAAAAAGTAATCTACCACAATGGATAACACTGAACTGAAAACTGATAGTGCAAAATATACATTAAATTATCCGTATATATATAAGAAAGAGAAAATAACAATGACAGATTTATATAACTAGAGACTACTTATACAATCTGAAGTACAATACATCCTTGTTTGGCCAAGCTTATGAGAGGTCAAAATTTTTTTTTTTTAAATCCAAAATAGTGTACTTTTTTATTTAAAATTTGAGGTATTTGGTCAAGATGGAAAAGTCTTCTGAGCAGTAGAAGAAGTTTTTTTGCTTTTGGGGAAAAAATTGTAAATTCAAGCTTCTTTTAAGAAGCAGAAAATTTATTTTTTTAAGATAAAAATATTATTCCCATAAATTTATATTTTTCAAATTATCTCTCATTAATTTAATCTTTTCCTTTTTGGTTCTAAGATTCCTTTCTTCTCTTTTTTAGTTCACTGTATTTTTATTCTCCCCAATCCTCTTTGGAATAGTTTCTCTACTATAAATAAATCTCTTCTTTTTTATTCTGCTATTATTTCTTTTCGTCGTTTTCTATTCCTCTTTGAAATAATTTACAATGCTAATCACTAAATTCAAACACTCTCTTCACATGATATGATTTGTTAATAGTATATCAATATTAAATGATCTCTAATTTGTAGTTTTGTTTCTATTTTTATTTTGCGTGGATGCATATATTATAGTTGAAGGAATGCAATACTACTTAGTTTGTTGTTTCTCAAGAATAGATAGTGCCTTTTATATTTATTTAAATAAAAAATTAATTAAATTCTTTTACATCAACATTTGAATTTCTTTCTCTTTTTTGAAATAATAAACTGAACATTGATATTGTCATTTTTTGTAATTTGACACTCAAAAGTACTTTTTGGAAGGATTTGCCAAACATGCTTGTCAAATATTACAAAAAATACTTCTCAAATGAATTGGTCAAACACAAATTGCTACTCTCCAAAAATATTTTTTCAAAAAACACTTTTGAACAGAAATACTATTGAAAATGAGTGTAGTTTTTTGGTAGATTAGCCAAACGGACTCCTAATCTTATTTGCTGAAGTAGTTGGAAACAACATTTGAAGTCAATCACCAGCTATGAATTACTTAGATATTATGATGCATAATGTGAGGTTGAAATTATATAGGTAGTTGAAAGGACAATTAGTATAATAATTGCACATAGCTGGAGGAAAAAGTAGTGGGACATAAATGCACGTATTGTTTTCTTTGTGTCCTCAATCATATAAGAATCCTGAATTCTTTACCAAATTAAAATTAGAATAAAGTTTTTAAAATTTAATCTTAGTGAACTAATCTAGGCTGTCAGTTTAGGAACGAACATTTACATAATCTTGGTCAAAGCATAAAGAGTTTGAAAACTGACTCTATAGAAATAAATTTAGTGCCCGTTTGGACATAAAATTTGATGGAAGATTTTTTCAAAAAAGTTTCAGTTTTTTTTAAATCAGAGTTTGTTCATAAAATTCTCAATTTTTTTCACTTGAAAATGCATTTTGGATATTTTTGAAAATTTGAAAAACTGCAAAAAACTGTTTTTCAAAATTTTCACTCAAATCACTCACAAAACTTAAAAAACAACCCAAACTGAAATTTATGTCCGAACACAACTCTAAATTTCAAATACCATTTTTACTTGAAAAAAAATTTCACCATTTCTCGAATTTTACAATTCTTATGTCCAAACGCCTACTTAGTATCTTACCAGAATTGGTTTTCATAATATTCATGATCATGCACGTTGAGAGTTTATGCTCTACTTTAATGCAAATGGTCATTAATTAGTGTGCTTTTTATTTTGATAATAATTATTTATAGATATCTGCAATTGAAAAGACAATTGAAAATGGGAAGAA
This sequence comes from Nicotiana attenuata, assembly GCF_001879085.1. Classification (NCBI taxonomy): domain Eukaryota; kingdom Viridiplantae; phylum Streptophyta; class Magnoliopsida; order Solanales; family Solanaceae; genus Nicotiana; species Nicotiana attenuata. Next base: position 226,120 of record NW_017671533.1, read on the forward strand.
AGTAGCAGAACTACATATCACTACTTTGATTGAGATGTTAATGAGACAAGCTGTCAAGTTGGATAACATCTCTATAGAAGGAGATGCATGTGCCCAGAAGAATTTGCAGGTACCTATTCTCATTTTTTTTTTCTATATATAATTTTACTTCTTTCATAAGCTGTTTGTTAAAATACAATGTATACTAATAATAGGTAAAGTACACAAATAGCCTTCAAGTACATAGTCTTGAATTTTTGTCAAGTTGAACCAATCTTGCCTATAATTTGTCCTATGGGTAATATTTTTAACTTTTGACCTTAAATTTCATAACGCAATAAGAATACAAAATAATAGATCACCCCGAAAAGTGTCATATTTTTGCAATTTTTTGTAATAATATCATACATATTATACTATAGTCCGCGAGAAATGGTATCTTTACTTACTTTAATATGAAATGATCTGTTCTGTAAGAACCAAATGATAAGATGTTCCGTATATATAATCAGACGGAAGCGGATTTAGAATTTTTAAAATATAATTGCACCACTAAAGAAATAAAAAAAAAAATAGTATATAGTGGCAATTGATCCCTCATCCTTAATAACTCAATATTCAACCAAGTATATCATTCAATATTTTTGAAGCATGAGAGCCAGTAAATATATTAGATTAATTCTAAAAAATATGTACATAAAATATCTAATTTGACCGAAAGACCATGAGTTCACATGCACTATAATTTTGGCTCAAATCAGCTATGTAACCGGGGAATATAATGTAAAGTCCAAAGGGCCACCACAAGATGTGATGGTATGTATAAGTTTCTCTCCCACTAAATTAGAGAGTTCGGATTCGAATATTGAGAATAGATAAATTTGTGATAAGAAATATTGCATCTAATAAGTCTTGCGCAGTGCAAATTTCAATTAATCAGAAAAGTGGGTTTCCATGCCTGATGGTTAAGACGAAAAAAGGAAGTCCGAAGGTAATTTTAAAAAATAAAAGGCCAATCATGGTAAGAACCTAATAATTATGACTAGGATTGTATTTTTATTTTTCAATTATTAAAAGCAAATTTTTTGTTAGTTTAGAATTCATGTATTCTACAATCTCCATTGTATAAATGAATATCATACTTTTCTTATGACCTTAATTTTTTCCTTACCCCTATGAATTCTGTAATATAATATTCTTTGTGCTTTCGTTTATAGAGTTTTTGGTAAGCTGATGACTTATGCTTGTAGGGACAAAGAGTGCAAAAATGTGTGGAAACCCTTGATGTGCTAAAAATAGCCAATGCAAAAATAAATCCAGTTATAGTCACCACCAAGTGGGAAACGTTTGATCCACCTCCTGCCACCACAAACTGGGAATTGTTTGATTGATTTCTTTTCAAAATCTCTTTCACTTTTCCATTTTTTTACTCTGTATTTTACTAAGGAGATTAATAGTTGTACTCGTGCTTGTAGCTTCTCTTCTACTGATTCACCAATAAATGTTTCTGCAGCATTTGTAAATGGGAAATATAGTGTCCAAACTCAACCACCCTTACCCTGTCAAAATCTCAATCCTAGCTCACATAGTGAGAAATCTAGCTATATCGCGAGAATAAGATGGAAAGGAAAACAAAAGATGGTAGGAAGGCTTTCAAGTGAGATGAGTAGAAGCACTACAAGAAAAAGTAATATTTGGGAAATCGAACCCTCACCAATAAGGTGAAAACTCAAGTAATAGAGGAAGGAGTTACAAATCGGGAAATTGAACCCTCACCAATAAGGTGAAAACTCAAATAACCAATCGACTGAGCTACTAAGATTTTCTCAATTCCGGGTTCATTCACTCTCCAAGTTGGGGCGGGTGTTGAGAAAGATAAGGCCCAACACAATCAGCCCAATGGCATCTCAGAAGTCCATGTCCACCTCTCAAGCCTAATTTTATTTTTGAGAAATTTTCACAAAGCACTATTGTTTAGTGGTTATTAGCTAGCTGTAGCTATCATTTACTATATTACTTCCTATAGCTATGTTTTCAGTTTTTTTAGAGTGTATTCGATGTATTTAAGCTACTGTATTCATGAATACAGTAGCAAAACTCGGCGTGAAACATGGGAGTACAACTAGGCAATTATTGTATTCGACTGTATTCACGATATGTATTTGTGAATACAGTAACGTAAATAGCTTAAATCGTGGTCTATTCAGCTGTTTTTAAACTGAAAGTGAATCAATTAACACAATAGACTCCTAATATAACTCAACTAACTCAATTATATCACCCAGAATATGTATTTGACGCCGACTTTGTTGAATATTTTTCCCAGCCGAAAAATACAACAAAACAGAGCAATCGTCGAGTTTATAATCCTTCCTTTTTCTTTTGCTATCGTTCGTGGGTTTTTCTGTTTTCAACCAATAAAATTCGAGATTCATACAATTATATACCGAAATCGGTATAATTCGATTTTACATATGGCAAGTTTAATCGTGCTACTGCGTCATTCTGGCAAGTGGAACAGTGAGAGTAACTATGTCGATTATTCGATTGAGGGGATATTGATAAAGGAGTGTGCGTCGTACAATGATTTGGTTGTATATCTCTATACTATATTTAATACGTCCATTCTTTGATATATATATATATATATATATATATATATATATATATATATATATATATATATATATATATATATATGATTTTTTTTTGAAATGTTCAAAACTTATAGGTGTATGTTTAAATGTAGGTTGTACCATCGGCTGAATACTTGCATACGGTGAACGATGAAGGAAGGCATTACACTGTGTGCCTCTTAGAGAGAAAGTGCAGTTGTGGGCGGTTCCAAGTTGACGAATTACCATGCCCACACGCTTGGGTTGTCTAGAAGAGCAAGTTTCTAATGCCAGAAGATTATTGCTCTGACTATTACAAATCAAAGTCTGTTGTAATGACGTACGAGGTGCCCGTGTATCCGCTACCTGACCGAATGAATGGAATATACCGGCACATATATCAGAGGAAGTTGTCTTACCACCCAAATGGAAAATACCTCCTGGAAGGCCAATGAAGAAGCGCGATAAGTCGTTTAGTGAATTGTTGCAGAAGAAAAATCAACATTCGTGTAGCATATGTGGGCAGGGAGGACGTAATAAGCGTACTTGTAGAAATGCTCCACGTATGACTTAGTTCACATTATGACTTGTATTAGTGCAATAACGATGTGTCATAGATTCCGGTGACATTTTGAAATAATACATATTGATTAGTTGGTGTATTAGATTTTTGCGTGAATACATTCTGGATATAATTAGTTGGTGTATTGGATTATTGCGTGAATACATTCTGCTGAATATAATTTAGTAAAGTGCCGAATACATATTGCATTTATATTTTGAATAAATATGAATACATACAGGTGTAGTTATATCTGAATACAATAATTACAATCTACTGAATACATATCAATACAAAATGGCTTACACATACAATACAATCTGGAAACAATTGAATACTTATGAACACAACATGCAGTACACATACAGCATAATCTGAATATATTCGAATACATCTGAGTACAAAATGTAGATCGCATACAGTACTGATGTGTGGCTGTAATTCATGGTTAGCACATTATGTGCCTTGTATTTTATATGCTTTAATGATAAATTACACTTTATTTACGCATAATGAAGTCTATTTTATGTGTAAGTGAATTGGAGATGAAAGTAGAGCAACAGGGATACTTAAACATTGAAAGTGTGCTCGAGAACAGTGAAAAGGAGAGACCTGGCGAGGCCAGGCAAATGCCAGCTTAACCAGGCTTTAGCCTAGCCTCTAGCGTTAGGCTGGCGCTGCAAGGCAAAGGCCAGGTTAAGGCTGGCGTTAGGCTGGCGGTGCAAGGATAAGGGCAGCCTTAATTATGAATACAAAATGCAATACAATATGGAAATATTTGAATACTTATGAATACAAAATGCAGTACACATACAACATAATCTGAATATATTCGAATACATCTGAATACAAAATGTAGATCACATACAGTACAATCCCTTGAAATATATATCAATACATGATGCATATACAACCTGATATATATATATATATATATATATATATATATATATATATATATATATATATATATATATATATATATATATATATATGAATACAATCTGCTAAAGGATCATTTTCAGTAAACTGATGAATGTATATTGTATATATACATCTGATGAATACATATGAATACTACCTACTGAATACATGTGAATACTACTACACAAAGCATTGAAAAAATATGAATATTTGAAATTACCATATATAAACACTGTGGATACAGTGAATAAAATGAAAACATGAGTTTTTCTTAACTGACCATCATCTATACCAAAACAATATTCAAAAAATTGTATTCACATAAAATTATCTTCCAATACTATATTAACCTAAACTACTCTAAAACTATCTTCATCGAAGTATCCGAATCCGTGATTTGCCTAACAATCTTTGAGGGCGTTTCGTTCTCGCTTATGGCATCAACGTCTATCTTCCGCATAGCATAGTCCCAAAGGAGGGACCCATATCTTTGACGGAGTAAAATATAGTCTTGGGATGGTTGTGCTATTCTTCTCGGAGGAAAATATGAAAGTGTGAATGAAATACAACACAACAATCTTGATGGCATCCCCATCGTTGATGTAACGACTCGGTCAGTCGTTCTAAGAGTTATAGTCCCGTTTCCCCAATTTCTATTTTTTATATGTTGTTCAGCTGTATTGAGTTGTATCGAGTTGGTAGGTTTGGGTTCGGAGTAGTTTTGGAGTGAAATGAACACTTAGTCTCTTAGTTAGAAAGCTAAGTTAGAAAAGTCAATCGGAAGTTTTGACTTATGAGTAAACGAATTCGGATTTGGATTTTATGATACGATTAGCTTCGTTGGGTGATTTTGAGACTTGGAGTGTGTCCGAAATGTAATTTTGAGGTCCGTGATAGAATTAGGCTTGAATTGGTGAAAGTTGAAAGTTTAGAAGTTCTTAGGCTTGAATTCGAGGTTGATTTGGTGTTTTGGTGTTGTTTTGGGTGTTCCGAAGGTTCGACTTAGTTCGGGTACTGATATATGACTTGTTGAAATTTTTGGTTGAGGTCCCGAGGGCCTCGGATGAGTTTCGGATAGGTTTGGGTTGTGTTGCGCTCATTTTTCTTATGTTTCGACGCCGTTTCTTCAAGCATAAATGATATCATATTGAACAAATGAGCTCCGATTTCTTTTTTGATTGAAGCATTAGATCTGTATCGTAATTACAGACCCGTAGCAAAATGAATCATCGAATTTGGATATCGTGTGAGGATTTTATGGTAATTTTACTAAGAATTAGGTTGCCAGATTTTTCAAATTAATTACGAAATTGCCACTGACGACGTATTTAAAAATCTGAACTATTTGCAAATATTGAAACCAACATATCTCATTCATTATAAGGTCAAATTGAGTGATTCAAAAGCCTAACTTGACTAGAATTTCACAAGGAATCTATTTGAGGCATAAAAAGCGAGTTTCAGGATTGTTTACATGAGAAACGAGGCAGAATAGCTGGCAGAAAAATATATAAAATAAGGGTTTGTTCATTCAGTCATATTTTGAGTTGGGGAGCTTGGATTTGGGCGATTTTGGAGGCGATTTTCACCATAGGGATTGGGGTAAGTGTTCTCTACTCGATTTTGGTTATATTTCATGAATCCATCTTCGTTTTGGGATTTGATTGATGATTTCAAAGTAAAATTGAGGGAGTTAGGGTTTGAGTTTTGGAGAGTTTTAAGTGAGGATTTGAGGGACCTAACGGAGTCCGATTTTGACGAATTTTATATGGTTAGACTTAGGAGAGGACGAGGTTTATTATTCTGCCATTTTTGACTGGTTGCGAGACGTGGGCCCGGGGGCTGGGTTCTAGCCGGTTTCGAATGTTTGGCCTATTTTTGAAGTTTCTATTGTGGAATTCGATTCTCTAGCCACGTTGATAATATTATTCTGATTATGGTTAGATTCGGAGCTTTTGGAGGCCGAGTTCAGAGATGAGGGCATCCCGGAGTAGGATTTTACGCTGTTGAGGTAAGTAACAGTTTTAACTCTGGCTTTGAGGGTATAAACCCGGAGAAAATGATATCATGTGATTGTTTGGTGGTGATACCCACGCTAGGTGACGGGCGTGTGGGTGTGCACTGCGAGGGATTGAGACTTAGTCAGTCCCCTGAGGCTGTGAGGTCTAATAACTATTATCTGCGTTATGCATTTACTTGTTGGTGAACTTTTCTGCCTTCACGTTAGAGATCATGTTTAGGTTTTATTCATGCTCACATTATTTGTACTCAGTCATAGAAATTATTGTACATGTTTACCTCAGCCTCTATTATTTGCTAATATGTTGTGATACTTGATGTGGGTTGTGTTCCCTTATTTGTTGATGATGGTGAGGCTAGTGATGTACATGATTGAGTGATGCCGAGGGCCTGGTTGTGAGGATATCGATAATGCGCGTGAGTTGTCCGCGTAGCATGTGAGTTGATCGTGCGGGTCCAGCTATTGATACCATAGCGCGTGAGTTGTCCGCGTAGCACATGAGTTGACCGTGCGGATCCAAGTATAGATATGATAGCACGTGGGTTCTCCGTGCGGTACATGATTGAGTGAGGCCAAGGGCCTAGTTGTGAGGATATTGATACCATAGCGCGTGAGTTATCCGCATAGCACGTGAGTTGACCGTGCGGATCCAGGTATTGATATGATGGCACGTGCGTTGTCCGTTCTTAGCGCTTGGGCTTTGGGAGCCTCTCCGGAGTCTGTACACACCCCTAGTGAGGGCAGAGTGTTGAGTGTTTTGAGTGTGTTGTGTGCGAGTGATGGAGTGACACTGCTGTGAGGTTGTATTTATTTGTGTTGTTGCTGCATTTATCTGTTAAATTTCTTTGTGGCATTTACTGAGTTTTGGAATTTACCTGTTTATATCTGTTATTTTTAAATTGTTAAAATAAATCATTGGACTGTTTTGCTTAGCTCGTCACTACTGCTCAATTCCTTAGTTATTTATGTTACTACTGAGTTGGTTGTACTCATACTACACCCTCCACTTTATGTGCAGATCCAGGTGAGTTAGAGCGCAACGATCGTTGAGTTCAGGCCGGCTATCTATGGAGATTGCAAGGTAGCTGCTAGTGTCCGCAGGACCTTGTTACTCCTCTTGTCATTTCTTCTTTTGGACAGTTAGACGGTTTATATATCTTAGTTTATAGTTTTAGATGCTCATGACTTAGTGACACCCCGTTGTTTGGGGCTCATTTTCCGTATTTTTCTATATTATATTTAAAGTTGATTTAGTTTATGAAAAACTTAAATGTTAAAATGTTTTTTTTAATTTGTTATAATCGGTTTAGTAGTAATATTTTGGGAAGTAGGCTTGCCTTGTAACAAGATAGGCGCCATCACGATCATGGTTAGATTTTGGGTCGTGACAAGTTGGTATCAGAGCCTAGGTTACATAGGTCTCACGAGTCATGAGCGGGTTTAGTAGAGTCTTGCAGATCGGTACGGAGACGTCTGTACTTATCTTCGAGAGGCTGCAGAACCTTTAGGAAAACTTCACCTTCTTGAATTCCTATCGTGCGGTATTTATTCAGCTTGAAGTGTAACTCTTTGAATTCCTTCCACTCATTTGTATGCGCACATGAGCGCTCGGTATCAATTGTGCATCGACGGATTGTGATTCCCTGGATGAGGTGCGAGATGTAATTTCTGTGTGTTGATGTTGGGCTAGTCTGGAGGACTTGAGGCCGGGTTTTGACTGTAGATTGAGCACTGAGGTGTTGATTGTGTGAGCGCGTGCTAGTGGACCTATATGTCCGGTAGTGTCCCTATTAGTGAAAATGGTGGTTGGATGGATACGTGATGAGAATGATGTGAACGCAAGATGATTTCATATGATTTGAATGTGACGAGAAGGTAATGTTAAAGGTTTCACCTATTTGAGACTCCAAGTATGTTTTTAGACTCGTTCGAGGGCGAACGTTTGTTTAAGAGGGGGAGGATGTAACGACCCGGTCAATCGTTCTGAGAGTTATAGCCTCGTTTCCCCCATTTTTATTTTTTTATATGTTGTTCAGCTGTGTTGAGTTGTATCGAGTTGGTAGGTTTGGGTTCGGAGTAGTTTTGGAGTGAAATGAACACTTAGTCTCTTAGTTAGAAAGCTAAGTTAGAAAAGTCAACCGGAAGTTGACTTATGAGTAAACGAATTAGGATTTGGATTTTATGCTTCGATTAGCTTTGTTGGGTGATTTTAGACGTGGAGTGTGTCCAGAATGTAATTTGGAGGTCCGTGGTAGAATTAGGCTTGAATTGGTAAAAGTTGGAAGTTTAAAAGTTCTTAGGCTTGAATTCGAGGTTGATTTGGTGTTGTTTTGGGTGTTTCGAAGGTTCGACTAAGTTCGGGTAGTGATATATGACTTGTTGGAATTTTTGGTTGAGATCCCGAGGGTCTCGGGTGAGTTTCGGATAGGTTTGAATTGTGTTGTGCTCGTTTTTCTTATATTTTGACGTCGTTTCTTCAAGTATAAATGATATCATATTGAACAAATGAGCTATAATTTCTTTTTTGGTTGAAGCATTAGATCGGTATTGTAATTACGGACCCGTAGCAAAAAGAATCATCGAATTTGGATATCGTATGAGGATTTTATGGTCATTTTACTAAGAATTAGGTTGCCAGATTTTTCAGATAAATTACGAAATTGCCACTGACGGCGTATTTAAAAATCAGCACTATTTGCAAATATTGAAACCAACATATCTCATTCATTATAAGGTCAAATTGAGTGATTCAACAGCCTAACTTGACTAGAATTTCACAAAGAATCCGTTGGAGGTATAAAATGTGAGTTTCATGATCGTTTGGTATGAGAAACGAGGCAGAATAGCTGGCAGAAAAATATATAAAACAATTGTTTGTTCATTCGGTCATATTTTGAGTTGGGGAGCTCGGATTTGGGCGATTTTGGAGGTGATTTTCACTATAAGGATTGGGATAAGTGTTCTCTACTCGGTTTTGGTTATTTGTCGTGAATCCATCTTCGTTTTTGGGATTTGATTGATGATTTCAAAGTAAAATTGAGGGAGTTAGGGTTTGAGTTTTGGAGAGTTTTAAGTGAGGATTTGAGGGACCTAACGGAGCCCGATTTTGACGAATTTTATATGGTTAGACTCGGGAGAGGACGAGGTTTATTATTCTGCCATTTTTGACTGGTTTCGAGACATGGGCCCGGGGGCTGGATTTTGGTCGGTTTCGGATTTTTGGCCTATTTTGTAGTTTTTATTATGGAATTCGATTCTCTAGCCATGTTGATAATATTGTTCTAATTATGGTTAGATTCGGAGCTTTTGGAGACCGAGTCCAGAGATGAGGGCATCCGGGAGTAGGGTTTTACGCTGTTGAGGTAAGTAACAGTTTTAACTCTGGCTTTGAGGGTTTAAACCCGGAGAAATTGATATCATGTGATTGTTTGGTGGTGATACCCGCGCTAGGTGACGGGCGTGTGGGTGTGCACAGCGAGGGATTGAGACTTGGTCCGCCCCGTAAGGCTGTAAGGTTTAATAACCATTATCTGTGTTTATGCATTTACTTGTTGGTGAACTTGTCTGCCTTCACGTTAGAGATCATGTTTAGGCTTTATTCATGCTCACATTATCTGTACTTAGTCATAGAAATTGTTGTACATGTTTACCTCAGTCTCTATTATTTGCTAATATGCTGTGATACTTGATGTAGGCTGTGTTCCCTTATTTGTTGATGATGGTGAGGCTAGTGAGGTACATGATTGAGTGAGGCCGAGGGCCTGGTTATGAGGATATTGATACCATAGCGTGTGAGTTGTCCGCGTAGCACATGAGTTGACCGTACCGGTCCAGGTATTGATACCATAGAGTGTGAGTTGTCCACGTCGCACATGAGTTGACCGTGCGGATCCAGGTATTGATATGATAGCACGTTGGTTGTCCGTGCGGTACATGATTGAGTGAGGCCAAGGGCCTGGTTGTGAGGATATTGATACCATAGCGCGTGAGTTGTCCGCGTAGCACGTGAGTTGACCGTGCAGATCCAGGTACTAATATGATGGCACGTGAGTTGTCCGTGCGGTACATGATTGAGTGAGGTCGGGGGCCTTGTTGTGGGGATATTAATACCATAGCGCGTGAGTTGTCCGCGTAGCACGTGAGTTGACCGTGCGGGTCCAGGTATTGATACCATAGCGCGTGAGTTGTTCGCATAGCACGTGAGTTGACCGTGCGGATCCAGGTATTGATATGATGGCACGTAAGTTGTGCGTGCTTAGCGCTTGCGCTTTGGGAGCTCCTCCGGAGTCTGTACACACCCCCAATGAGCGCAGAGTGTTGAGTGTTTTGAGTGTGTTGAGTGTTGAGTGCGAGTGATGGAGTGACACTGCTGTGAGGTTGTATTTATTTGTGCTGTTGCTGCATTTATCTGTTAAATTTCTTTGTGGCATTTACTGAGTTTTGGAATTTACCTGTTTATTCCTGTTATTTTTAAATTGTGAAAATAAATAATTGGATTATTTTGCTTAGGTCGTCACTACTGCTCAGTTCCTTAGTTATTTCTGTTACTACTGAGTCGGTTGTACTCATACTACACCCTGCACTTTATGTGCACATCCAGGTGAGTTAGAGCGCAGCGATCGTTGAGTTCGGGCCGGCTATCTATGGAGATTGCAAGGTAGCTGCTAGTGTCCGCAGGACCTTGTTACTCCTCTTGTCATTTCTTCTTTTGGACAGTTAGACAGTTTATATATCTTTGTTTATAATTTTAGACGCTCATGACTTAGTGACACCCCGATGTTTGGGGCTCGTTTTCCGTATTTTTCTATATTATATTTAGAGTTGATTTAATTTATGAAAAACTTAAATGTTTAAATGTTTTATTAATTTTTTGTAATCGGTTTAGTAGTAATATTTTGGGAAGTAGGCTTGCCTTGAACAACGATAGGCACCATCACGACCATGGTTAGATTTTGGGTCGTGACAGTTGTCATGACCTCAATTCTTGTCATCAAAGCATGTCAACAAATCTTTCTTCTTGACATTCTTTGCACCGCCAAAGTATGTATCAACGATGCTGTTAGGCACCTTTGTGTTGAACTTAAAATCTTCAGGGTCACCAACACAATTGAGACCAGTGGCAAGCGCAAACTCCTTGATTGAAAAGGATAATGTTGTACCATTGACGTATATTGAAAATACATCGTCATGACTTCCTTCCAGCTGCAGAACTATGAAGCACCTGAAAAATTTATGTTGGACCTCACAACGCTTCATATCAAGGAAACTTCCAAAACAAGTGGTACCCAATATTTTGTACTGCTCTGGAGTAAATTTTTCTTTGAGGTCGGAGACTATGTCTGTGTTAGTATATGAACTGATATGCGGTGATGAAATAGGAGTGTGTTTCACAAATAGTTTAATTTCCTGCATACAACAAGAATTACAAAAAGATTTCATATGTCATCAGCAATATATAACTCATTCATGTTTTGAGTACATATAAATACAACTAAATACAATATGCAAAAGACACTGGAGTAAGAACAAATCAGTGATGGAAATAGTTGTATACATATAAATACATCTACATACAACATGCAAAAGTCATTGTAATAAGTACAAAACAGTGAAGGCACTTTTGAAATACTTATGAATACATCTACATACATTATGCAAAGGTCACTGTAATAAGTACAAATACAGTTAATGAACTTTTGAATACATCTAAACACATCTAAATACAATATGCAAAAGTCACTGGAATAAATAAGCACAAATCAGTGATGTTGTATACATATATATATATATATATATATATATATATATATATATATATATATATATATATACACACACACACATCTACATACAACATGCAAAAGTCATTGTAATAAGTACAAATCAGTGTTGGAATTTTTGAATACTTTTGAATACATCTAAATACAATATGCAAAATTCAGTGTAATAAGTACAAATACATTAAAGGCAATTTGGAATACTTATGAATACATCAACATACATATAAATCAAATCAACAAATAAGAAGAGAATGCTATGTATCCACTATTTCACACATATAAATACAATAACATACAATAAGAGAAACCCATTGGAGAAGGTAATACTCAATGTATGAGGACTCAAATACGTATTGATACATCAATAATTACCTTTTCATCCCGTGTATCCGAGCTAGTTCTTGCATCGACCTCCTTTCCCTTAACACCTGAAGCATCATCCATAGGTTTTTTTCTCTTTTCCGCAACAGGAAGTGTTGATTCTTTAGAAGATTTCTCAAATTGGGCTTCTTTCGACGTGTCATTGCGTATTTTGTTCTCCTCTCTGCAACAGTATTTGCTGCTGAACCTGCAAATTCCAATTCTGCTTGAGTGATTTGCAAAGAGAAAGATGGCCCATCGAAATTGAGTACTTTGGTGGGTATACCTCTGGTAACCTTCTTCTAGGATGTTGAATCAGCCATTGGAGAGAAAATCTCAAGTTTTCTGTTGAAAGCATAACAATGGTTATTGTTTATAAAAAATTAGTAGAGATAAACAGAAGATACAAAATACAAGCAAAATTCTAACAAGTTAAATACTTACCACAACTATTTGGAGCAAAAAATATAAAAATTTGAGAGAGACAATGCAGATGAAGAAGTGAAGAATCGTGGTGACTGAGAATGGGGAAGAGCTAGGCGATGTGAGTGAGAGAAATTGGAATTGAGAAATCGTGGTTTCTGAGAATGGGGAAGAGAATGGCGTGTATGAAACTAGAGAGAGAGAACGTGGAGAGAGAAGTTTACATCAAATACGGTAATTATGTGAGAGAAAAATCTGAAAAATGAGAGAGAAAAATAATACAAAGCGTATATAATGGCTTAAGGATAGGAGGTAAACATAAATAGATATTTTGCTATAAAAATTAAAAGGTAGTTATAGAATATAATTTTTTAAATGGATATTTATTTAAAATAAATAAGGTGTTAACCTTTGCTATAGGAGGTTAAAATTCCTTTATTTTTTATTCTTTTTTGGGTAAGCTTAAGCCTTTGCAAGTGAAGTGTCACAACTCATATGGTTTCTTCAGTCGGGTTAATTATGTCAGAAAAGTGCATACGTTTTTTATAGATGAATTTTCATAAAATATTACAATTTAGAGCTTAATTACCATATGTAATTTATTTAACCTAATTATCATTCGTAGCTACTGTTCAATTGTTATCAGCATATATTATTTGTATTTAAATGTGTGACGAATACAACGTGTGTCAATTGTATTCGTTCGCGCAACGAATACAATATGTATCAACTATGTTCGTTCACACGACGAATAAAACTAAGGCACAATACATGGGTGTATACAAATGATACGACATGTGCCAACTGTATTCATTTGTGCAACGAATACAACCAAGGCAATATTATAGAAAAATAAAATCCACATGTAATAAATTCAAGGTATCACATGTGAATTAGTTATAAAATTCAAATAGAGCTATGAATGATAATTTTCCAAAAGTATAGCTACGAATGATAAATATAATGTATATATATGCTATGTCGTATAATTTTCCTTTATATTGTTCACTTGTTTCTTCATACAAACACTTTGAAGGATTTTTAATAATATTATATTGGAATTCTATTAATTTATTCACTGTATTGTTAGTTCTACACTACTCAAGATCGTATTACTTTGTTACTGATTTTTCCTTGTTGGCTTATTCACTATCATCATTAATAAATAAGGAAGAGGGGGAAGATTATGTATTTATGCCATAAAAATTTTACGGGACGCTCTTTTCCCCATTATTATGTGCTCTTTTTTTTCAAACATGTACCTACTGTTTAAACAACTTCAAGTCCTTTTTTATTATTATTATTATTATTATTATCATCATTATTATTATTATTATTATTATTATTATTATTATTATTATTATTATTATTACTATTATTATTATTATTATTATTATTTGGGTAACAATTTTATATGGTGTTTGTGAACATATTTTAAGGTAGCTTATGATATTTTACAGTGGTGAGTTGTTGCGACGCTTTACTTTTTACTATTGCTTAGGGTTTCTTCTTTTTTTCTTTTCTTAATTGCAAAATGGGTTCGTTAGATTTATTGTTGTATTGATAAATTGATGATTGAGGTTTGTTCTTAGTGATATTGGAGGTTATGTTTTAAATTTGAGCTCATTTGGAGTAAATATATTTATGTATTAATCGTATATTGGATTGTCAAAATTCGAAGAACAAATTAATGTTTCTGGGCAATTTGCACTTCAGGCCTATTTGGCCGTAAGTGCATGAAAACGTTGGTTGCACTTCAGAAGAAAAAATAAGGTAATTCCCACCTCCTCAAGAAAAAATCTATTTCAGCTAGCCTAAGGTGAATCAAACACATCAATTGGGACCAACAATTACCCACAACACTCATGAATTATCAACAAGGCAATGATTTAACTTTTCAAGTACAATAGTTCAAATGTGACATTAGAGCATCAAGAGTTGACTTTATTCATCAAGGAAGCTCGCTATTTCATGTAGGTCATTGTGGATCCCAAACTCCTCTTCCTTTACTCTTCGTTAGCATATCTCACTTAAAAATGTAGCACTCAATTCAAGGATTTATGAAAAGTTCGCTCATCTCTCTCAAAAGAATGTCACAAGTACGGCTCTAGGTACCATATGCTTGACCCTCATGTAAATCACCACTAATGTAAGCTCACTCGACTTAAAATCATGTAGGCTTTTTCAGGATGTAATGAAGGCTTTTGGACTAGGTAGGATTTGTTGGAATAGAAACGGGTTCATCTTTCCTTAAGCACTCCATTTTTCTCTTTTTGGCTCATGTTTTGCCGACTCTTTGAGTCATTATCTTTTCCTTGGGGGAACTAGAGAGATTTAACATCACTCTTTCTTCGTCATGATGGTCATTTTCTCCTTCTTTGTTTTCTCCATGCTTTGCATCATTGCTTTTATTTGAATCCCTTCAACTCCTCACTTTATTCACTTTCGTTTTGTATTTTTCTTTTGTTCATTCTTTCTTTTTCTTTGCCTTTCATTTTCTTCATTTCTTCTCTTTTTGTGCCTTCTTACCACTTTCAAACTCCTCGTCTCTCCCCCAAACTTATGTTTTATCTAATTACTTCTCAAGAGTGATAAGAAAAGCTAGGGTGCCAAGAGAGGGTCATTACAAAACGGGTAAGGGCTTGTAACGTGGCTATCAAATGAGAAAGGCCTTAGGGTCAAATGGGTTGACTAGGGATATCGACATTGGTGGGACATGGAAAATTTCAAGCGGGTCAAGAAGAGCCTACAACCACTTCTTAAGCCAGGCAAAACTTAGAATTTTGCCTAGAAATACACTCGGGGCAAGTTCTAAACCATTCCTACGGGTACTTGGACTTGCAACAAAAATCTCACTTCTCACACAATTGAGTTGTTAAAGAGGATATATTCGAGGGCCCACAAAAACCATATTAGAGATTGAAAATTGCTAATGGTTCAACTAAACGACTCGATGATTCCTCAAGTCAACACAAGAGTCTATAGGTCACTAATTAAAGCTATTTATTTCCAAGAACTTGTTTTCAACCATAAGGCCGTAGTTAAATGTGTTGGTACCAAGTGAATCATGATTGGCCCTCTTTATTCATTAATACTACTATTTTTACCTAAACATCAAAAACGGACTCAATCCCTTAAGAAGGTTGTCACGCCATCCATCGTTGAAAAGAGCCACTCGGTTCACACAAAACTCACCTTTGGAAAGAACCGTGGCATTAAGAAAATCAAAGGTTATTTCCCACTTAAACATAAAAAGAAGCTACCAAATCAAAAAGAAGCTATTGAAGTAACTAAGAAGTTATACGATTATGAAAAACAAACTAAATAAGCTATGAAATAAACTACTGAAAGTAAGACAATGAATGTACAAAACGAGGGGAATAGAATATATATACATCAAAAGAGAGGGAGTAATATATACATAATGAAAAGGAGAACAAAGATAAAAGAAAAAGAGTATTAAAGTTATTACAAACTAATGTCATACCAAATCAATCAAAATAGACCACCCCCCCCCCCTCCTGAATAAGAACAAGCATTGTCCTCAATGCTTAATAACAATCAGAATAAGGAAGGGTAGAGAGTTAAGAGAACTCCCTATGTGGTAGTGTGCATGGGATCATCAACATACTCATGCTCCACCAACTAGATCTCATCATCCTTCAGTTGGGGAATAACAGGGTTCGAGAACATCTACAACATCTCCTCAGCATTGTGGGCAGCAAGGTCTGATTCCTCAGCAGTGTTGGGGACTTCCACTTGTCCGCTTGCTTGAGGGTGATAGGGGGTCGAGACTTTGTGAGTGACACCATACTTGGTGAGTAAGGTATCAAAAGCCTTGTTGCAAAAATACGAACCCCCTTCACTTATGATGGCCCTTGGAGTACCAAATCTTGTAAAGATGTTCTTCTTCAAAAATCCCACCACACTTCGAGCTTCATTGTTGGGTAAAGCCACGACTTCAACCCATTTTGACACATAGTCCACAGCTACCAAAATGTAAGTGTTCCCACAAGAGCTCACGAACGGACCCATGAAATCAATGCCCCACACATCAAAGATGACAATTTCCAAGATGGTTGTGAGGGGCATCTCATTCTTCTTAGAAATCCCACCGGTCCTTTGACATTCATCACAACGCTTGACTAGATCACTAGCGTCCTTGTAGAGAGTAGGCCAATAGAATCCACAACTCAACACTTTTGTTCCCATTCTAGCTCCACCACGGTGACCACTATACGGTGAAGAGTGGCAAGCCTCAAGAATTTCCACTTGTTCTTCCTCCGGCACACATCATCGAATCATACCCGATACTTATCTGGAAAAGATACGGTTCATTCCACTAAAAGTCAAGGCAATCCCGTTTGAGCTTCTTCCTTTGGTTTGAAGAAAACTCATTCGGTACAATGCCACTCACAAGATAATTTTCTAAGTCGGCAAACCATGGCATCCCGGTCATTGAAATATCTAGAAGCTGCTCGTCGGGGAAGGAATCATTGATCTCTAGGACATCATGTGGCCTCCCCTCCTCCTCCAATCGAGACAAGTGGTCCACCACTTGATTTTCACTACCTTTGCGGTCTTGGATCTCTAGATCAAACTCTTGCAATAGAAGCACCCACCACATTAATCTCGCCTTTGAATCTTTCTTGCTCATTAAGTATTGAAGCGCTGCATGATCGGTGTGGACAATCACCTTTGTAACCATCAAGTACGGGCGGAACTTCTCCATAGCAAAGATAATAAATAGCAAGTAGCTCTTTCTCGGTCACTGTGTAATTGACTTGAGCATCATTCATGGTCTTACTAGCATAGTAGACCGGATGAAGATTTTGTTGATTCTTCGCCCCAAAACTGCTCCAACCGCCACATCACTTGCGTCACACATGAGCTCAAAAGGCAAGCTCTAATTCGGTGTGGTGATAAAAGGAGTAGTTGTCAATTTGAACTTGATCAATTCAAATGCCTTCATGCAATCCTCATTGAAATGAAATTCGGCATCCTTCTCCAAACGCTTACACAAAGGTTCACCACTTTGGAAAAATCCTTGATGAATCGACGGTAGAACCCCGCATGACCCAAGAAACTTCTCACTCACTTCACGAATGTAGGGGGTGGAAGTTTAGAAATCACCTCCATTTTGGCCTTGTCAACCTCAATCTATTCTTTGAAATTTTGTGGCCGAGGACAATGCCTTCCTTGACCATGAAGTGACATTTCTCCCAATTCAATACCAAGTTCGTCTCCTTATATCTTGCTAAGACCTTATCCAAATTGTTCAAGCAATCATCAAAAGAATTCCCAACCACAGAAAAGTCATCCATGAAGACCTCAAGAATATCCTCCACTATGTCAGTTAAAATAGCCATCATACACCATTGAAAAGTCGCTGGTGCATTGCATAACCCAAATGGCATCCGCGAAAATGCAAAAGTACCATAGGGACATGTGAAAGTAGTCTTTTTTTTATCCTCCGGAGCAATAAGAATTTTATTGTAGCCGGAATACCCATCAAGGAAACAATAGAAAGCACGGCCGGCCAATCTATCAAGCATTTGATCAAGGAAGGAAAGTGGGAAATGATCTTTTCTTGTGACTTTGTTGAGCTTGCAATAGTCCATACATACTCTCCATCCGGTCACCGTTCTTGTAGGAATCAACTCGTTCATTTCATTGGTAACCATAGTCATGCCCCCTTTCTTTGGGACACATTGCACCGGAGAAGTCCATGAACTATCGGAAATGGGTAAACAACTCCGGCATCCAACCACTTTATGATCTCCTTTTTGACCACCTCTTGCATTGCTTCATTTAGCCTCCTTTGATGTTCAACGGAGGGTTTGTCACCCTCCTCCAAAATAATCTTGTGCATGCAAAAGGCGGGGCTTATACCCCCAATATCCGCCAATGTCCATCCAATTGCTCTCTTCCTCCTTTGTAGCACCTCCAATGTGGACTCTACCTGCATGTTAGTCAAATAAGAGGAAAGAATAACCGGCAAAGTAGAAGAAGGGCCAAGGAACTCATACCTGAGATGCAGAGGCAATGGCTTTAACTCCAAAGTAGGAGGCACCTTGATTGAGGGCTTTGTTGGAAGAGTCTTCCGGTTTTCAATATCCAAGGGTAACTTGTGGGGTTCGTAAGTGTACGACCCCATTCCTTGCAATGCATTCAGACATTCCACATAGCCCACTTTGCTTCATCATTATCAAGGTTGAGCAAAACGGCTTCCAAATTATTCTCAACATTCATTGTGGCACTAGCATCATCAATAATCACACCAGTCACCAAATTCACGAACAAACAAACTTCATTGCTATTTGGTTGCCTCATAGATTTGCACACATGGAAGACCACCTTTTCATCACCCACCCGGAAAGTGAGCTCACCGACTTCCACATCAACAAGAGCCTTCCCCGTAGCAAGGAAAGGTCTACTTAAAATAGTAGGCACCTCATAGTCCACTTCACAACCAAGAATCACAAATTCCGCTGGGAGGATGAACTTGTCAACACAAACCAACACATCATCAATAATACCCAAAGGTCTCTTCATTGTACGATCTGCCATTTGCAACCTCATGGATGTGGGTCTTGGTTGACCAATCCCTAACATTTTGAACACCGAATAGGGCATCAAGTTGATACTCTCCCCAAGATCACATAAAGCTTTGGCAAAGTTGGCACTTCCAATTGTACATGGGATTGTGAAAGCGCCCGGATCTTCCAATTTAGGAGCCATTGAGTGCACAATTGCACTCATTTGATGTGTCATCTTTATAGTATCACAACTTATCGACCTCTTCTTGGTCACCAAATCCTTCATGAACTTTGCATATCCCGGTATTTGTTCCAATGCTTTAACCAATGGCACATTAATAGACAAACTTTTCATCATATCAATAAACTTTTAGAATTGGTTCTCGCTATTTTTCTTGGCAAGGCGTTGAGGATATGGAGGAGGAGGCCTTGGCGTTGGTGCCTTAGCCTTTGGCAAAACCGGTTCCGGTATGTCAACAATGTGCTCCTTAGACGGGTTCACTTCTTCTTGAGTCTCCCCCACATTGTCATTGTCACAACGAAATTTCCCTCCAATGGGTATCGTGATGACACCTAGTCTTACGGACTGAAACACAATCTAAATCCGAAATCACAGATATATAAAGGACAAGTAATAGCTCAGCAATTATGACTACTTTCACATCAGGTCTTAGTTAACAAACTCCACGAGGTGCCGAACCTCGGACAAATCACAACTCACATGTCTCAATACCTGAACCCTAACATTTGGCATCATGTGCCCTCAATGCATATCATAATCACTCTGACCACTCGTGTACCAAATAGAGTCACTCTCGCATAGAAGGCAAGTAAAACAAGGGTGTGCATCTATACTCAACTATATCAAGAAACCTCTTACCCGATAAGAGTGCTTAACTACGTGTATGCTTGTGCAAGTGTCCTAACATAGTTCATACCAGCTAATAAGCATAAAGAAAAGAATGTACAACGCGTATAATGTTTTCTCACAACCTTCGCAAGATAAAGCTCATACAAGTAAGTGTGCCACAACACAATATCAACAACAAGAATGCCCCCAGGCCGTCACAATTCATCAGAAATCAATCCCTGACATAGCCCGCCTTGTCTCGCCACGTGTGTAGTAGTAAGGTATATGCCCGCCTTGTCTCGCCATACGTGCAATAAAATGTTCCCACCTTGTCTCGCCACATGCGCAACCCACATATAGATATCCTGCCTTGTCAAGTGCAAATATCAACAGTAACAATTGCACGACAGAAACCTTGTGTAACCCCATAACAATAACCGCACGGAAGAAACCTCGTGCCTCACAACAACAAGTGCAATAGCAACAATGACAATAAACACAAGAGTGCGGCAAGTAAATCAACTAAAGAACATTATTTCACAAGAAATCGGTAAAACTAGTTCACAAGGAATAACCACAATAGGATAATGCTAGGCGTAACAAGAACAGCTCAACAAAAAAAAAGGAAACAATATGTAACAACGATCCCACAATGGACGGTTCAACAATAAGGAAAATAACACGGGTCAAATAATTCCAAATAAGAGCAAGTCAACTAAAATATATGATATCTAAACTTCTTTTAAGGTTGGGAAATTACGAAAAATATACAACAGTTCAATTAATGATAGAAGGCGGAAAGATAATCATAACCTCAATTTAGATTAAACAATTATAGGATGAGATAATAATAATTTCAATTAAAGATAAGCAGTTATGAAAAGATAGCATGTCAATAAAAGCGGTAAAAATCTTCAGTTAAGTCACATAAGAGTCAACTAGGCAATACGAGTGAACTATAAAGCAAATAAATTCCAATTAAAGCATGTAGAGGTGAAACTAGTAAATAGGAAACTCAATCATATCAAGAACAACTTCATACTTAGTGAATATAAGGATCTAAGAACCCTAAAAGGCCAACTTTCCACAAATAAGTCCGAGCACGCACTCGTCACCTCGCGTACACGGACTAAAAATAACATAGGAGACTCAAATCCTAAGGGGAAATCCCCCACATAAGGTTAGACAATATATTTACCTTGAACCAAGCTCAATCAATCAATAAGAATGCTTCTTCCACGATTTTCGACTCCGAATGGCCCTAATCTAACCACAAACAATTTGATATAAACAACACGAGCCAAAGGAATCAATTCCATAAGAAAATACTAAGCTTTAATTCAAAAGTCAAAAAGTCAACACAAAAGTTGGGCCCCGGGCCCACATCTCGAAATCGGGTAAAAGTTACAAAATATTAATACTCATTCACTCACGAGTCCAACCATACTAGTTTCACTCAAATCCGGCTTCGGATCGACATTCAAATCCCAAAAAATTATTTTATGAAGTTTCTACAATTTTCCCCAAATTTTCACCCCAAAGTACTAATCAAATGATGAAATCATTGATATATTCATGTATATTAACCAAATCCGAGTTAGAATCACTTACCTAGATGAATTTCACAAAAAACCCACGAAAAATCGCCACAAACAGAGCTCCCTAGGTCCAAAATGTGAAATAATTCCCTAAACCCCATTTATATATGATCTCCACTATGCGGTCCGCGAAATTCCAAGCGCGGCCACGCCTCCCAGCTCCTGCGGTTGCGAAAAAAATGGTGCGGCCGCACTTTTGGTGGCTGCACTGCCAGGCTTTAGTATTTTGGCCATAGCTTTCTTCACAGAAGTCCAAATTATGATTTCATTACCTTTATGGAAACTAGACACAAAGGTTGAGAACTTCTGTTTTTTAGTCATCTCAAAATTCCTAGTAGATCAAAAGATATAGGCTTCCGAAGTCGGACCAACGGATCTGCAGAACTTCCCAGGAGCGCGACCGCGACCAAAATTATGCAGTCCGTGCCCCCCTTCCGCAGTCCGCAAAATTTTTCCGAGGTCCGCATTTTCAAGGCACCAGAACAATATCAGAGTTCATGGAATGGCCGGACTCGCTCAAAACTCACCCGAAACACACCCGAGGCCTCCGGAACCTCAACCAATGGCACCAACAAGTTATATATCAATATACGAACTTGGTCGAACCCTCGGAACTCTCAAAACAACATCAAAGTACCATGTTAACCTCGGATTCAAGCCTAAGAACTTCTAAACTTCCAAGTTCCGCAAACGACGTCGAAACCTACCAAACCTCATTCGAATAACCTCATATTTTTCACACACGTCACAAATGACACTACGAACCTACTCCAACTCTCGGAATTCCATTCCGATTCCGATGTCTAATGTTCCACTACCGACCAAAATTGCCAAATTTCCAACTTTCGCCAATTCAAGCCAAATTCTACCACGGTCCTCCAAATTACCTTCCTTACACGCTCATAAGCCCCAAATCACCATAAGAAACTGTTGAAATCATCCAAAACCCATTCCGGAGCCGTTTACACAAAAATCAAAAATTCCGGTCAACTCTCACCGCTTAAGCTTCCAAGACTAGAATCCTTCTTCCCATTTGACTCCGAATCATCCAATAACTGAACTCGACCACGCATGCAAGTCATAACACATAATACAAAGTTGCTCAAGACCTTATGCCGCCGAACAGAGCTTAAATTCTCTGAACGATCGCTCGGGTCGTTACAATCATCAATATCAATTCTCACCTCATCATTTGCTTGCACTTCATTGCTTGGTATCTCATTTTCTTGTACCAATTGTTGCTCATCCACAATTTTCTTTTGACTTGAGGTGGTTGCTTCCCCACCTTTCCACTCATTGTAGTCACGGCCATGGCATGTCTTGTGTTGTTCCCACCCTTCGGGTTCACCAACGTATCACTTGGTAGTGCCGCCTTAGGATGAGTGTTCAATGCTGGTGAGATTTGGCCCAATTGAACTTCCAAATTTTGAATTGAAGTGTTGAGAGGATAATTGAGCATCGGAGTCGGCATTTTTCTCCATCATTTGTTTGAACATGTTCTCTATTCGGCCCATCTCATTGTTGGAAGAACTCGGACCTTGGGAAGGATAGGGAGGTGGATTGCTCGGTTGTTGAACATCGGGGGCCTTTGAAAACCCGACCCCCAGTTGTTGTAGTTGTTCGACCCTCCTTGGTTATTACCTCCCCAATAGCCTTGATTATTGTCACTCCAACTGCCTTGGTTATTTTGACCATTCCAATTTCCTCGATTGCCTTGATTGTTCCAATTCCCTTGGTTGTTTTGATTATTCCAACCACCTTGATTGCTTGAATTCCAATTTCCTTGGTTTCTTTGTGGTCGCCATTGTTGTTGACTTGGGCCTTAATTGTTATTTCTTTGCCCTTGGAAGTTGTTCACATATTGTACTTCCTCCTCTTGCTCATTGTATTGTCCAACTTGATCAAATTCACTATCATCTTGCTCATAATTTTCAACCCGGTTTTGGACTTGAGGACCCTTTTGCCTTCTCTTGTTTACTATCATACTAACTCCTTCCATTGCATTTACTTGCTTGGGACCTTGCACTTGTTGAAGTTGGGCTTTGGCTAGTTGATTCATTGTGGTAGTCAGCTGGGTAATTGTTGCCCATGATCATGTAATTCCTTATGCAAGTGAATCACATTTGGATCGCCTTGAGGAACGTTTGATCTACTTTTCCATGCCGATGAAGTATCTACCATTTCACCAAGAATCTCACAAGCTTCTGTATACGGCATTGTCATGAAATTTCCACCGGCAAGTTGGTTGACCACACATTGATAGGTAGTATTGATCCCCCTATAAAATTTTGTTGAATCATAGCCTCCGTCATGTCATTGTTCGGGCTCTCTTTCACCATAGTACGGTACCTTTCCCATATCTCATGTAAAGGCTCATTGGGTTCTTGTTTGAAAGCTAGAATCTCATCCCTGAAAGTTGCCATATGCCCGGGAGAAAAGAACTTGGAAATGAATTTCTCGGCCAATTCATCTCATGTATGTATAGAGTGATTTGGCAACTTCTCTAACCAATCCAAAGCCTTCCTCCGTAGAGAGAAAGGGAATAGCCTCAATTTTAAAGCATCCTCGGAGACGTTGGTTTGTTTACTCCCCCAGCAAGTGTCAAAAAACCTTTTCAAGTGCTTGTATGCATTTTGACTCGGAGTCCCGGTGAAGAATCCCCGTTGTTCCAAATGTGTAAGTATGACATTTGTGATTTGAAAGTTTCCCGCCCTAATGTGGGGCGGGACTATGGCACTTGTGTATCCTTCATTTGGCAACACCCGGTGTGCCGCCGTTATTGGAGGAGGTGGTGGTGGGACGGGAACATTGTCTTGAGGCGGACGGCCTCGTCTATTTGCTTGAGGTTCAAGAGGAACCTCATCAACTTGGTCATCGTCCACGTCATCCCCTAATGGCACGTTTCCAAGAGGAGCATTGTTGTGAGAGCCATTGTATCACCTACAATTATTTTCATGGAAAGATTAGTAACTTGAAAGGAAAGGAAGACACATCACACACAAAACCAAATATATAGCTAAATCCGTTTTTAGCTCCCCGGCAACGGCGCCAGAAACTGATGTCACCCAAATTCACACCACTAATTGGGATTATGAAGCGGTCGATGCAATTATAACTACCCAACGTGAGTCGGAGTCGATTCCACAGAGAGCTTATATTGGATTAGGTATATATATATTCTAGACTAAGTATATGATGTGCCTAAAATACACTTCCACATTTTTGGTCGTTTCTTTCTACTTCTAATGATTATGCTAATGTTTGCATATAAAAAGCTTGAGAACGATATTTTTGGTATTGTTGTTTTTTAAGTTTATGAAAGATCTACGGCCGTGACTTCCACCTAGGTGGTTACCTAACGGATTGTAGGCTCTAGGGCAATTTTGATTGGTCAGGATTGTAATATAGCAATCACACGCAATTACTCGCTTAATACCTCTCGGTAGTTAGAGTGATTTTTCCCAATTTGGCTTTCTCGAGTCCAAATGGTATTGCTCAAAACAAGTGATAAATGCTCAAGTCGGGTATTACTATCTCTAGATTCAACCCTTTGACTGGGGCTATCAATTTCTTGAGTTCACCCCAATTCCTGGTTAGCCACGTTTTCCTAGAAATAGTCTCTCTTTCTCAAGTAGAGACTAAGTCAATTAGGCATGAATCAATGTTTGCAACCCTTAATTCTCAAATTCAAGCAAGTTCTAAGCTAAATATTACTAACCCAATCACAAACAAGCCCTAAATTAAACACCCATTAAGTACCCACACTAGAGTTGGGTCACAACCCTAGCTAGAAATTTAGCTACTCATAGAGAAAATTGAAGAAACTAAAGAAAAAAATAAGATTAAACTCATAATAGATGATAAAGGGAAGAAAATCCAATGTTAAAATGATAAACTACTACAAAGTTGCCCAAAGTAGTAAAGGAAAAACGGCTATCTAGTTTCAGATTTCAAAAATTAACCTAATTTGGCAAAAAAGACTATTTATACACAGCTGAAATTATCGAACAAAATTTCCCCTGCGGAGGTTCTGCAGCCACACAATTCTGTGTGCGGTCCGCACTTTGAAGGAGGCTTGACAGGATAGACTTCTGCGGCCGCACAATTCTGGATTACGGCCGCACTTCTTCAGATTTTGCGGACCGCACAATTATGAGTACGGCCTCACTCTTGAGTTTGAACTTTGACATGGAAGGCTTCTGCGGACCGCACATTTTTTAGTGCGGCCGTACTTTTGATTCTGCGGCCACATAATAATGGTACGGTTCGCACTTCTTCATGGACCAAAATCACATCTCTCTGAACCTCATCTTCTGCGGCCACACTATAATTGTGCGGTCCGCACTTCGCAAAGAAAATCTGACAGAGGAGTCTTCATAGTCTGCGGCCGCACACAATATTGTGCGGTCCGCACTTTCCTCTTTTTTGCTTTGTTTTATTTCTTATCCAAAATTACTCCTTCTTGAGTTGATTTTTATCTCTTTGGCTCATTTTCCAATAATCCTGTAAGTAAGCATAGTTTATCAGTTCTCGAGATTATCTTTAAGCATTTTTGAGCTAAAACGAAAGTAAAAGGGTGCAAATAAGTGGTCAAAATCCCTACTTATCAGCGTGTCTGAAGTGCAATTTTTCACTTCAAACTTATTGGCCATAAGTGCATGAAACCATTGGTTGCACTTCAGACCTATTTGGCCTTAAGTGCAGGAATACGTTGGATGCACTTCACACCTTTTGGCCTTAAATGCATTTGTAGTGCAATTTTTCACTTCAGACTTACTGCCTTAAGTGCATGAAATCATTGCTTGAATTTCAAGCCTATTTGGCCGTAAGTGCATCTGAAGTGTAATTTTTTCACTTCAGACTATTTTTTTTAACTTCAGACCCGATAAGACTGAAGTTGATCGTAAAGTGGGTATGTTTGCAATATTTTTTTGTAAAGAGGATACTGGTTCAATTGTGATCCTAAAATCGGGTATAGATGCAAAAGCCCAATTTATGTAACACAACAAATTGACAAAAATTAAATCGATACAACAAGTGCCCAATCTTAACTATTAATAATATATCCAAATTCTAGTTTTCCTCCAAGATATTCAAACTGTATAAGATAAAGAAGTGCTTTTAAACACTTCATCCTTTCTCTATTTTTCCAATGAGGAAGCTGTTTGACCAAAAAATGATTATCTTTGGCTAAACTAACTAATCGATATTTAAGAGGTTAGTTCTAGTTAAATGTAATAACTTTATAAACAAGATAAGTGATATAGAAGATATAGAAAGGGGATGAGGCATATTTAATGTACTGTATATTAAATGCTTTGGATGCAATAACATGCTAGAAGCGTCAAATATTAAATGGCAATAAATGAAACCCAATATAAATAAAGAAGAAGATTCACTCAATATTGAATGAGGTGGAAGATGCATTCCTCTGACAATGATGAGTGACAAGTAACTATAAGAATATTGAAAAATTTCTCGGATCTGGTGGAAATGACAAGGAATAATCCAAAAAGACGAATCTCTTTAGAGTAAGGATTTATCCAGAGAGCTTGCTTTTTAAAAGAGTTCTTATCACCTAGAATATTACATACCCTTTGCCTTATCTCTCATTCCTTTTTATATGGGACATCCCCCAAAGGACCGTAAAACTACAAATACCGAGAATATTAAATGGAATATTCCCTCTAGGATCCCAATACATAACTAGCCGTTACTACTACTTCGTGATACTCGATCTCGGTCGTGACTGACTGCTCAACGACACGTTCTGTTGATTACTGGTCGGCCTCGGCCAAATTTCTCATGATAATTATAAATAACTCCTGATAATCACCTTTTCGTGTTGAATTTCCTTAGTCAAAGTTTGACCCATACAGTTAGTCCCTCCGCTTATCGAGGTTGTCTTTTGGTCGAATTCGATGAGTGGACTTCACTAGTCGTAGTTAAGACCTCGGTATTGTGTAGACCTAGTCGTCGGCCGGTAGCCCCTACGGCAGAGACTCTGGTTCCTTCCGTGTTACACTTGGTAGCTGAGTCGTCACCGAGTGAGGAGGACCTTGTCCCACATAAAAGGAGGAGGATGAAAATCAGCGACGAGACAACTAGAGTCGAGGAATCTATGAGGGGCGGCTCTAAGCTGGTCACGGCTGCATTGGAGAGTGAAGTGGACTTGCCCACTGTGGCTCCACCACCTATGGAGGTCGTGGGAGATGCTCCTTCGACCAAGGTCGTTGTTGAAGAAGGAGGGCTACCTGAGACTGCGGGGGCCTTGACGAGGAGCATCCATCATCCTCAAGACAGGATGACGTTCCTTCGTCAGCTGAGGAGAGAGAGAAGAGTGTGGCCATGGATGGCTATGAGACCGGGTATGACGTCAACCCTGAGGAGGTGCAGATGTTTACTGAAGGGTTTACTCGGGTTGAGGTAAAGATGGAGGGATCCACTCGCACCATAGTCGTCCCCCTGGACTGCGACTTACTGGTGGATACAGAGAACGTGGTTCCTTCCTTGGGTCCTCTCTACTCTGACGCTGAGGGCAGGACCTTGCAATCGTTCAACGATACCGCCTTATCGTCGGGCATAATTGGAATCGCCTTGAGTGTAAGTTTCCGATCTCTTTCGTTCCCGTGCCTTACATTCTTCTTTCTTTAGACTGACTTTCTTCTGTTTTCTCTTTTTTGTTAGACCATCATTTTGGGGATTGAAAGTGCCCGCCGAGAAGAGAAACAGAAAGCTATTTTCAAGAAAATGGAGAGGAAGTACCGTGAGTACCTCGGTAAGCATCGTGAGATCTGTAAGCGTTCGGTGCGGACGACAACTTCCAGGCCCTTAGGGATGAGCTGAAGCAAAAAGACGATGAACTTGTGAGAGTCATCGGTAGATGTAGTGAGCTCGAGGGGGCACTTGGAGTCAAAGAGGACGAGCTCGAGATAAGCAAGAGGCATCTCTGCGGGCCGAGCTTGAGTAGAGTTCGATCAGAGCTAACAATTTGAGCGATGAGGTGATTGAGAAGGTGGCAGAGTTGGAGAAGGCCGAGGAGACCAGGGTGACGGCTTTGGCGAAGGTGGCAGCGTTGGATGACGCCATTCGCATCCTCTAGTCCGAGCGGGTGAATGATGCGAAGACGGCTATGCTCAGGGAGGCACGACTTGATGAGCGAATTGTGGGGCTTGAGAAAGAGGTTTCCAACCTTAATGATCAGATTGCCGTTCTTGAGGCCGAAAAGGCGCAGTTGTGGTCTTAGCCATCCTCGTCTCACACTTCCACTTATCCTGATGTTTCGCGGGATTGGTACGAGAAGTGGATCCATGCCGAGGCCCATCTAGATATCTTTAGGGATTTGGTGACGGTAGGAGAATTTCTGAGGCTGAGTTTGAGGATGCTCGTGCTAAGGCGCGCACGGCTCGGATCACATGTGGTTATGATCCTGCTACGCTGGGGGCTGGTGATGGTGATGAGGACTTGGACGGGATTGAGTAAGATGCCTGGTATGAGGACGAATACTCTGACGACGAGAACGGCGGTGGGGACTGTGCTACTGAGTAGTGCTCTTTTTTTGTAGTTTGTGTTTTACTTTTGTGGGCGTCTATTAAGCCTTTGTAAAGATTTATCTTTTGGAATTGGAATGCTACTTTTGCTATTTGTTTCTAGATCTTCTCTATTTTCTCTTGGATATTTTCCTCGTTTGGTTGCCTTTATTGGAAGAACATTGAATTTAGTCGTGACCGTATTGGTAGATGTTAACTCGAGTAGGGTAGAGTGTGACTTGATCCGAGCTAGATCGAGCGTGATTTTCTTTAATTCGAGCAAAGTCGAATGTCGCCTTAATTAATTCAAACGAGGTGGAATGTGAGTTAACTTCGAACGAGGTTGAATGTTACTCTTAGTTAGTTCGAACGAGGTCGAACGTGAGTTGATTCGAGCGAGGTTGAATGTGAGTTAACTTCGAACGAGGTCGAATGTTGCTCTTAGTTAGTTCGAACGAGGTTGAACGTAAGTTGATTCGAGCAAGGTCGAATGTTACTCTTAGTTGATTCAGCATTAATTTGGTGAAGACATGGGCGAACTTGATGTATTTGTATGCTTTGCTTACATATATATTGGAGAAGTTCACTACATGTTTTTTGGGCTGGTGTTCCAGTCCCAGTACATCCAGTCCCTTCATTGGTCGACTTGGAAGTATTTGAGAGGTAGGGCAATGAACTGGTCAACTCGTGTCCTCACCTGCTCGTGCTTAACTCGAAATATCCTCATCGTCGCCTCATAAACCTCCCGAAAAAACCCAGTTGGGACAAAACTCTGGTGAGGGAAAAAGAGTACGACTCGTAAGACATTTTTCCTTAGAAGTTGAAATATTTGAGATGGGGGAAGTTCCAGTTGTTTGGTAGTAGTTTTCCTTCCATCGTTTCCACTTGAAATGATCCTTTATTTGTTGTTACTGTGATCCCAATTCGTTGTTTTCCTTCCCGTAGATCCTTGCTTGCCTATGTTTTGGCCTTGAGTATGTAGTCCCCAAATTTGAGTGGTCTGACCTTGGATTTTTTGTTGTAGTATCATTCTGCGTGTTGTTTTTGGGCGATCATCCTTATGTAAGCCATATCTCTTCATTCTTCGGCTTCATCGAGGTCCTGCCTTCTGTTTTTGTTATTTCTCGACCCGCTCTAATGGGAGTTCTCAAACTTGGTTCTCCGACCTCGACTGGTATTTCTGCATCAGTCCCATAGACTAGGGAGTAAGGCGTCTCTCCCGTGCTTGTTTTCGGCGTTGTGCGATATGCTCATAACACTTCCGGTAGTAGTTCCGGCGATAGTCCCTTGGCGTTCTCGAGCTTTTTCTTCATGATATTCAGTATCGATTTGTTAGAGGATTATGCTTGCCCATTCCCCGCGGGGGGATATGTCGTGGAGAGTATTCTTTTGATATGTCATTTCTCGAAGAACTCGATGATCTTTTTTCTGGTGAATTGAGGCCCGCTCTCACAACTGATTTCTTTGGGAGGCCGAAGCGGCACACGATATTCTTTCATATGAAGGAGATCACTTCTTGCTCGTGTATCTGGGCAAATTCACCTGCTTCCACCCACTTAAAAAAATAGTCAGTTAAAACTAAAAGAAATCGTACATTACCTCGCCCTGCTGGGAGGGGACCGATGATGTCCATCCCCCATTTGATGAAAGGGCAATGTGAGGCGACTTAATGGAGGTGCTTTCCCGCTTGGTGGATCATAAGGGCATATTTTTGGCATTGTTCGCATTTTTTCACGAAGTCGGCGGCCTCTTTTTCATGGTGGGCTTGTAGTAGCCTGCTCGTATGAGACATCTGACCGGAGCTCGGTTGCCGGAATGAGCTCCGCAGTGGCCGTCGTGGACTACTTCTAGAACACGTTGTGTCTAGTTTGGGCCTAAGCATTTTGCTAGGGGGCTGCCATACGTTCTTTTGTACAGGTTGTTGTTTATGATGTTGTACCTGGCCGCCTGGATTCGAAGCTTTTTGACTTTTTTTTTATCATTTGGGAGCACGTCGTCCTAAAAGTACGCAACAATACGATTGCGCCAGTCCCAAGTTAGGTTTATAGTTCTTACCTTGATTTGATCGATTGATGAGTGGAGGAGAACAACCGCGTTTCCTTCTCTGGTTATGGTTTTAGTGGCTGCCACTAGTTTGGCAAGGCTGTCTGCTTTGATATTTTTGCTCGAGGGATATGGTAGAGCTAGTATTCGTCGAATTCGGGAGGTAGCCTACAGATCTCGGCCTGATACTTCTGTAACCTTTGCTCTTTGATTTGGAAAGTCCCTATGACTTGATTGACCACGAGCTGAGAGTCGCAGCGTTAGATAACCCGTCTTGCTCCATAATTGAGTGCCAGTCTTAAACCTGCAATCACAACCTCGTACTCGACCTCATTATTAGTCATGTCCGGGCATCTGATGGACTGGCAAATAACTTTGCCTGTCGGGACCTCGAGCACGAGTCCCAATCCAGACCTTGATTCATTAGAGGCGCCATCGGTGTACAAAATCCATAGATCTAGTATCAGGGAGACGTGTTGGCAGCTTCTCTTTGGACTTCAAGCATTACTTTTGCGCTAAAGTCGGCATTGAAGTCAGCTAGTACTTGCGACTTTATCGCGGTTCGTGGTTGATATGTGATATCATGTTCTCTTAACTCTATGGATCATTTGGCCAGTCTGCCCGACAGTTTGGGCTCATGCAAAATACTTTTTAAGGGAAAAGTCGTGACCACCGAGATGGGGTGGCATTGAAAGTAAGGTCTAAGCTTCCATGAAGCTACGACCAAGGCCAGGGCCAACTTTTCGAGGTGGGGGTGCCTCGTCTCGACGTCGACCAAAGTTTTGTTAATGGAATAGATGGGACATTGCGTACCTTTATTTTCTCGGACCAGGATTGCACTCACTGCCACTTCAGATACTGCTAGGCAAACGAGAAGGCGTTCTCCAGGTTCCACTTTGGAGAGAAGTGGGGGCGATGATAGCTAGGCCTTTAGTTCTCTCAGGGCGTTGACGCATTCGACGGTCCATTGGAGACCATTTCTTTTTTAAGCACGCCAAAGAACTTGTGGCACCTGTCGGAAGACCATGAGATGAATCTCGACAGGGCGGCTATACGACCGGTCAACCTTTGAAAATATTTTTTGTTGGTTAAATTCTCTGGTATCCCCTCTATATCTTTGATTTGGTTGGGGTAGACCTTGATACCTCGTTGTGATACAAAGAAGCCCAGGAATTTCCCCGAGGTCACGCCAAATGCGCATTTTTCAAGATTTAGTTTCATTCTGTATCGCTTGAGTATGCCGAAAGCTTCCTTTAGGTGATCGATATGATCCTATTTCCTTTTGGACTTGACTAACATATCATCTATATAGACTCCATGGTTTTGCCAAGTTAATCTTTGAACATCCTTGTCACCAACCTCTGATACGTCGCTCCCGTATTTTTCAGTCCGAAAGGCATCACCCTGTAGCAGTATGTTCCTTGGTGGGTGATGAAAGTGGTCTTCTCCTGGTCTTCCTCCTCCATGAGGATCTGGTTATTGCCCGAGTATGCATCTAGGAAGCTTAGCAACTCGTGCCCGCCCGTTGCGTCAATGAGCTGGTCGATGTGAGGAAGCGAAAATGAGTCTTTTGGCAATACTTGTTTAGATCTGTGAAGTCCACGCACATCCACCATTTTCTGTTCTTCTTTTTCATCGTGACAATGTTGGCAACCCATTTGGGGTATTTTGACTCCCTCATGGAGCCGTTTTCCAACAACTTTTCAACCTCTTCACGGACTTCATCGTTTATTGCGGAACTGAACTTCCGCCTAATTTTTCTTACTGGGGGGTAAAATGGATCGACGTTCAGCTTGTGTATCGGTATCTCCTTTGGGATACCTAGCATGTATGTATGGGAAAAGGCAAACAAGTCTGCGTTACTGTTTAAAATTGACGAAATTTACTTGATTCTTGAAGTTTGTGGCCGATATAAGCTTTCTTGTTGTGGTAGTTATCATCAAGTTGGACGGGGTCGAGATCTTTTATGGTTGATCCTATGGCTTCTATGATTTCGGGGTCTTTGATAATGTCCTTCTTCTCATCGTCCAGCATAATTCATCTCACATCTATGTCTAATATGTGTAAAGTGATAACAAGAGCATCATAGTGAGGAAAAACCAAACCGTTGGTATCAGACTTATCTAAGATGGTACTTTCTTCGAGTTTGTCGTACCGTTTGTGAGTGATCAACCGTTTGATTTTGTGGGTGGCGGTGAACTTCACGCTGTTGATCGAAGTATCATCGCCCCCTCCGATAATCATTTGAATGGTTCGAGTCGGGGAAGGTGGTTTGGGTTCCCCTGGTGCTGTTCACGTCCTCGAGCAAAATTGGCTCATCCTCGGTCGCTCATCAGCTCTTTCAAGTGCCCTTGGTGAAGCATGTTCACGACCTTTTGACTTAGGGCGATATCATCCTCGGTTTTGTGACCCAGTTCCTAGAGGAATTCACAAAAGGCGTTTGACTTTCTGGTGCTCGGGTCGGACCTCATCTTCTGTAGCCACTTTACTTTTGGGCCGAGCTTCTCCAGTGCGTGGATAATTTCTGAGGGAGAAACACAGAAATTGCGAGCAGACATTTAGGGAGGCATACCTTTCTCTTTTTGGTGAGTCCCTGTTCGCGGCCTGGATGGTCTTTCATCGTGATAGGAAAGCGGTAGAAGGCACGTCTGACGTATAGCTGATGTCTTTCTCGGTTGGGTTGGGGACCTGCTAAATCTCTCCTATTATTATTTCTCTGATCCTTTCTGGACTCGACTTGTACTAAGGTCAGCCGTTGGGTTGGTCCATTTAGGTCGTCTTCGTCAGTTCGAACTTCGCCGCAATATATATTGTGTATTCCGTCCCAAGTGGTTGGGGGATATTTCAGGAGCCGACTCAATAGCTTTCTGGTCGCCATCGAATCGCTTCTATTCAACCCGTTTTGGAAAGCCGCCATGGCCATTCCTTCTGATACGTTTGGTAAGGTCATTTTTACGCGGTTAAATCGAGCAAGGAAGTCCCTCAGCCCCTCTCCGGGTGATTGTTTGATGGCAAATATATCATTTACTCTTGCCTCCGCCTTCTTGGCTCCGGCATGGTCCGTTACGAATTTGTCGGCCATATCCTCGAATATTTCAATTGAGCGCGCAAGCAGTTGTGAATACCAAGTTAACGCGCCTCTGGTAAGGGTTTCGCCAAACTTTTTCAATAAGATGGAGGGTACTTGCTTTGGCGAGGTCATTTCCTTTTACTGCGGTGACATAGTGAGTCAAAAGATACTCAGGGTCCGTCGTGCCGTCGTATATTTTTAGGTACAGAGGCATTTTGAAGGTCTTAGGTATGTTATGCGGTGCGGCTTCGTCACTCTACGGTTGCTCGACGAACCGGCCGGCGTCTCTTTTTGGCTAGAGTTTTGGGGCGCCCGGTATATTGTATACCCTTTCTTGATGCTCTTTCATTTGATCTTGGAGCATTTTGTTTTCATTTTCCATCTCTTCCATTTTCCTCAAGATAGCTGTGAGGGCATTGTTACCTGCATCATTAACATTGTGAGTGATACTTGTTGCGAGCGGAGGGGGCCGTGTTGTTCGACTGCTGTTGGTGCAACGCAGGTTCTTGCACCCCATCTGGTTGCCTTTTGAGCGGGTTTGTCAAGGATGCCGGTCAGCGCATTCCTTAGCCAAGCCTCGAGCAATTTTTTCACCATCGGTGGCGCTTCTCCCATTATGGACGTTGAGGCTCCTTAACCGTGGGACGTTGTAATGGTACCATGAGGTGGGGGTGAACCGTTCCGCCTAGGAGAGGTGTTTGGTGTCATATCCTCACCCTCCGTTTCGAAGACCTCGTTGATGGTTTTAAGGAGGTTGGCGGTGAGGTCGGCTACTGCCTTCCTCCTTTCTTCTCCATTACCTGCCATGTTAGATCTATGTGCACAAGAAAGTGTAGGGCATTGCATTTTTTCTTTGGTTGATTATAGAAGCGACCCGACCGGTCGTTTTGCCTTTTAGAACCCTGTTTCCCTAAATAAAGCCTCCCGTACTTGCTTTAACTAATCTACGACTTGCGGGGGCGGTCGGTTCGGGAGTTAGAAGAGTTTTTGAGTGAAAAATTGCCTAATTGTTTCTTTAAGAATTCCTTAAAAGGCCACATTTGACTTTAGTCAACTTTCTTGGGAAATGGACCCGGATTTGTGATTTGGCAATTTCTGAGGGTCCGTGGGAAAATATGGGACCTGGGCGTCTGTCCGGAATCGAATTCCGAGGTCCCTATCCTGAGTAATGAATTTTTGATTAAAATTGTTTAATTGAAGTTTTAAAGAACTAAAGAAATTAAGAAATCATTGATTCCCTAGGTATCGGGCTCGGATTTTGGTTCCGAAGCTTGGTGCAGGTCCGTAATGTCATTTAAGACTTGCCCGTGAAATTTGGTGCCAATCCGAGTAGTTTAAGGGAGTTTTGACCCGTTAGAGGAGAAATAAGAACTTGAAGATTCAATAGTTTGATTCATTTGGTTTTAGGGGGTGATTCCAAGATTTAGCATTGTTTTGGGTGATCCGAGGGTTCGAGTAGGTCCGCCTCGTAATTTCAGACTTGTCGGTGTATTCGGGCGGGGCTCGGGAGCCCCGAGCGTCAAACGAGCGAGGTTCGAGCTAAGTTATAAATTAATAGCTGAAGTTGTTGCTTCTGTCATAACCGCATCTGCGGTTCTTGGACCGCAGATGCGGTTAGCTCATCGCAAAAGCGGAAAGGGCCAGGCCAAGGGGAAACCGCAGAAGCGGTTCCGCTTAAGTGGCCCCCAGACAGCAGAAGCGGTCCAGGTCCTTAGGCCCAAATCCGCAGAGGCGGCTCGAAATCCGTAGAAGCGGACCCGCAAAAGTGGGCACCTGACCACAGAAGCGGTCCAGGCTTCTTGGGCCATTTCCGCAAAAACGGGCCTATTTCCGCAGAAGCGATTTTCGCAGAAGCAGTCCTGGCACCGCCAGAAGCGGAAATCGCTGGGCAGAGAGTTCATTTAATTCGAACTCAAAGGCCATTTTTCATTTCTCACTCCACACTTAGGCGATTTGGGGGCTTCCAAAGAGAGGGTTTCAACATAGCACTTCAAGGTAAGTTACTCCCATTCATTATTAGTTTAAATACATGTATATTAGGTAGATTAAACACTAAAAATGAGATAAAATCAAAAGGTTAGAGCTAGACCTAGAGTTTTGATAAAATTAAGATTTAAGCATGGAATTTGTTATGAAAAGGACTAGAATTTATATATTGTTGATCCTTAGGTTGTAGAGAACATTTTCCTTCAAAAAATATCAGAATCTGGGCACGTGGGCCCGGGGTCGGAATTTAGGAAACTTGTGGAAAAGGTTGGGAAATTACTTAAATCGTTAGAATTCGACCTTTTAAGCCTTTATTGACTAGTTCTTACCTATTTTAACTAGTTTGTGATCGTTCGGCTTCGAATTAAGAGCTTGGGCTTGCTCTTGATATTGGGAGCACGCTTTGGAGTGAGGTGAGTCTCCTTTCTAACCTTGTAAGAGGGAATTGTCCCCATAGGTGTAATAACTGAATAATTGTTGCTAAATGCGGGGGCTACGTACGTACTAGGTGACGAGAGTCCGTGCGTAGCTACTATGATATTAATTGTATGGGTAGTTTAGGACCCACATCATGCCTAATTTGAAAGTATCTCTTATTTAAATTGCCACTACGATCATTCATGATATGCTACAAACCTAAAGGAAATATGAAATGAACGTATGAACTTGTTAAGCCTTGGTAAGAGCTTCCTGGTATATGTATGAACCTTCGTGTGCATTCTTGATGTTTTCTTGATATTTATGGATCAGGCCGATCGCCTGGTGAGAATAGATGCATCTATGGTTTGTGTCGTTCGATCCTCGGCAGTGCACATTTTAATTCTGTTGGAGCTATATATATATATATATGTGTGTGTGTGTGTGTGTGTGTGTGTGTGTGCGCTAATACTTGAACATGACATGCCTACTTGCTTAGAAATTAAAAATGCAAAAGGGAAACTGAAATAAGGACAAGAATGTGGTTATTGCTCTTTGTTATAACTTGTTGAATATTGGTGACTTTCATGCTTAGAATAGCACAATTATATTATATTATCTTGACCCTAGTGAGTATCAAGTCGATCTCTCGTCTCTACTTCTTCGAGATTAGGCGGGATACTCACTGGGTACATATTGTTTATGTACTCATGCTACGCTTCTTTACTTAAATGTACAGGGTCTGAGGCAGGTGGATCCGGTTATTTCTCTGGTGCGCATTCGTGAGCAGGCTTGGGACTTCTACGGTGAGCTGCTTTCCTTCCATGTCGATCCGCAGCCGAAGAAGTCTTTCTTTTCTATTGTTATTTCCTGTCTATTCGGATCCAGATAGTAGGGTAGTGTGGTATTCTTTTGGATGTATATTCTACTAGTTGCCCGTAGCTTGTGACACCAGGTTCTGGCACACACTTTGGTAGACGATTATTTTGGGGTTGTGTAATCATATTATTACAGTATTCAGTTCTTCTGGATTAAACTCCAATTTGAGTGTTTATTTCACCTATTTTAATTAACAGCAACATAAGTATGTTAGAAATGTTTCCGCAATTGGCTTGTCTGACAAGGGTGTCAAGCGCCCTCATGACCTATTGTGAAAATGGGTCGTGACAACATGGTATCAGAGCACTAGGTTCACGTAAGTCTCACGAGTTATGGGCAAACCTGATAGAGTCTTGTTGATCGGTACGAAGACGTCTGTATTTATCTTCGAGAGGCTATAAGGTATTAGGAAAGACTACTCTTTATTCATTTCCTGTCGTGCAGTGCTTAGAGTACTAAATTTCCCTCGTCTATTCTCTCACAGATGGTGAGAACTCGTACCGCCGACGTTCCGGACCGAGAGGAGCTGCTCCCCCCGTTACGAGAGGCCGAGGTAGAGGCCGGGGGAGGGCACCGCCCCGTGGTAGGGGACGAGGCCATCCTAGAGCTGTTCCAGTTGCACCACCGGCAGATCCTGTGGAGGACCCTATTATTGAGGAGCAGGACGAGGTGCCCGCGGCTGAGCCTACCCCGACGGATTTTATGACAGCACCGAGATTTCAGGAGGTCATGGGCCGCATGCTACGGTTCATGGACACTATGACTCAGGCTGGTTTATTTCCAGCAGACCCAGCCACTTCACAGGCAGGAGGGGGAGCCCAGACCCTAATGCTCAGGCTCCAGGCCATGCAGCTACAGTATATCAGACTCCGGGTGCACTACTCGCAGATGGGGCTCAGCCAGTTACTGCAGTGGCACCCCAGCCCAGGCTTCATCCTCCAGTCTTCGGGGGTGAGCGTCATGAGGATGCTCAGGACTTCATAGACAGGTGCAGGGACAGGCTGCACAACATGAGGATATTGAAGTCGCATGGAGTTGACTTCACTACTTTTCAGCTTGAGGGCAGAGCACGTAGATGGTGGCGTTCTATGTACTTGGCAGGCCAGTAGGTTCTCCTCCCCTCACTTGGGGTCAGTTCACTCAGTTATTCTTGGACCAATACATTCCGCCGTCAGAGAGGGAAGAGCTGCAGTATCAGTTTGAGCACCTAGAGCAGGGTCAGATGTCAGTGACCGACTACGAGGCGAGGTTCTCTGAGTTGTCTTGCCATGCACTTATGATACATCCCACAGAGGCAGAGAGAGTGCAGAGGTTTGTTGCGGGAATACATCCCACTATCCGGTCTGGTATGGCTCGAGAGGTAGAGATGGGTACAGGGTACCACCTAGTAGTTGAGATTGCACGCAGGATTGAGGGTTATCGTCTGAGGGGTAGAGAGCAGATGCAGCAGGATAAGAGGGCCAGATTCTCCGGAGAGTTTAGAGGCACCCCAGCTAGGGATAGAGGTCAGCTCGGTAGGGGTCAGTCCAGTAGGCCCCCAGTTTCAGCACCACCACCTGCTCAGGGTGCTCCCGCGCGCTCCTAGTTTAGCGCCATACCGGAGAGTTCGTATCGCCCTCCAGCCATTAAGGGCTCCTCCAGTGGGTATTCAGGTCCTCCAGATTCTTCCGGTCCTCATTTCAGTGCTATGACGGAGGGTTCATACCGTCCACCGGCTATTCAGGCTTCTTCCAGTGGATCTTCAGGTCATCAGAGTCAGCCCTCCGGGCAGCAGGTCGCTGCACCGCGGAGTTGCTTTGAGTGAGGGGATCCTGGTCACATGAGGAGGCATTGCCCCAAACTTCGGAAGCAAAGCAGTGCAGCAGGGTCAGCAGCCCATGACTCCAGCATTCGCTGCCCAGCCACCTTGAGGTGGAGGGCAGATGGGTAGAGGCCGTCCTAGAGGTGGAGGCCAGACAGGGAGAGGTCAGCCAGCTACTACTCAGTCAGGTGGAGGTCAGACAGTCGGCGCTCCAGCCAGGTTCTATGCCCTTCCAGCCAGGCCGGATGCATTGGCCTCAGATGCCATAATCACAGGTATTATTCCCGTTAGTGGTAGGGATGCTTCGGTATTATTTGATCCAGGGTCTACTTATTCGTATGTATCATCTCTGTTCGCTCGCTTCCTGGTTATTTCTCCTGAGCCCTTGGGTGTTCCTGTTCATGTGTCCACTCTTGTGGGTGATTTTGTGGTTGTGGATTGGATCTACCGGTCCTGTGTGGTCACTTTCTGTGGTCTCGAGACTAGAGCTGATCTTCTGTTGCTCGATATGATTGATTTTGAGGTCATCCTAGGAATGGATTGGTTATCTTCATATCATCTCGTCCTTGATTGCCATGCCAAGACTGTTGCACTAGCGATGCCAGGATCGCCGAGATTGGAGTGGAAGGGTTCCATAGTTGATATGCCTAGCA
The DNA here is from genome assembly GCF_001879085.1 of Nicotiana attenuata. Taxonomy (NCBI): domain Eukaryota; kingdom Viridiplantae; phylum Streptophyta; class Magnoliopsida; order Solanales; family Solanaceae; genus Nicotiana; species Nicotiana attenuata. The sequence continues at coordinate 266,148 of NW_017671533.1, forward strand.
GGGTTATTTCTTTCCTAAAGGCTCGACACATGGTAGAGAAGGGATGTTTGGCCTATCTAGCTTATGTTCGAGACGTCACTTCAGAGTCTCCGACGATTGATTCAGTGCCAGTAGTCCGAGAGTTCGCCGATGTTTTTTCTTCTGATCTTCCTGGCACGCCTCCGAATCGCGATATTGATTTCTGTATTGATTTGGCTCCAGGAACTCAGCCTATATCTATTCCTCCATACCGTATGGCTCCTAAGGATTTGAAGGAGCTGAATGAGCAGCTAGAGGAGTTGTTAGCAAAGGGGTTTGTCAGGCTCAGTGTATCATCTTGGGGCGCACCAGTGCTATTTGTGAAGAAAAAGGATGGGACCATGCGAATGTGCATTGATTACCGCCAGTTGAACAAGGTCACCATCAAGAACAAGTACCTATTGCCTCGTATTGATGATTTGTTCGACCAGCTGCAGGGAGCTAGGGTGTTCTCTAAGATTGACCTAAGGTCAGGGTACCATCAGCTGAAGATTCGGGACTCGGATGTTCCGAAGACTGCATTCAAGACTAGATATGGCCACTATGAGTTTCTGGTGATGTCTTTCGGCTTGACTAATGCCCCGGCGGCATTCATGGATCTGATGAACCGGGTATTCAGGCCTTATATTGATTCCTTTGTTATCGTCTTCATTGACGACATCTTGATATACTCACGTAGCCTGGGGGAGCACGAGCAGCATCTAAAGTAGTGCTTCAGACCTTGCGAGGGCAGAAGTTGTATGCTAAGTTCTCCAAGTGTGAGTTTTGGCTTGAGTCAGTGGCATTCTTGGGGCATATCGTGTCCGGAGAGGGTATTAAGGTAGATCCCAAGAAGATCGAGGCAGTTCAGAGTTAGCCACATCCCACTTCAGTGACCGAGATCAGGAGTTTCCTGGGGTTAGCGGGTTATTATCGGCGATTTGTGCATGGCTTCTCATCTATTGCATCACCTTTGACTAGACTGACCCAGAAGGGTACCCCATTCATTTGGTCCGATGATTGTGAGGAGAGCTTTCAGAAGCTCAAGATGGCTTTGACTACGGCGCCAGTTCTTGTGTTGCCTTCCGGTGCAGGGATGTGTACTGTGTAATGCGACGCTTCACGCGTTGGCTTGGGATGTGTGTTGATGAAGGAGGGGTGAGTTATTGCATATGCCTCACGTTAGCTGAAGATTCACGAGAAAAATTACCCCGTGCACGATCTGGAGTTGGCAGCGATTGTTCATGCTCTTAAGATATGGAGGCACTATTTGTATGGTGTGCCTTGTGAGGTGTACACCGATCACCGCAGCTTACAGCATTTATTCAAGCAGAGGGATCTCAAGTTGAGACAGCGCAGGTGTCTTGAGCTGCTGAAGGATTATGACATTACCATTCTTTATCATCTGGGCAAGGCGAATGTGGTCGCGGATGCCTTGAGCAGAAAGACGGAGAGTATGGGAAGTAGCTTGGCATTCATTCCAGCAGAGGAGAGGCCCCTAGCTCTGGACATCCAGTCCTTGGCTAACAGACTTGTGAGGTTGGACATTTCAGAGTCCAGCCGAGTTCTAGCATGTGTGGTTGCTTAGTACTCGCTATTGGGGGAGATTAAGGCCCGACAGCTTGATGATCCACATTTGGCAGTTCTCAGAGAGACGGTACTTCAGGGAGGTAACAAGGAGGTTTCTATTGGCGAGGATGGCGTTTTGCGACTCCAGGGTCGCCTGTGTGTTCCTAATGTTGATGGTCTGAGGGAGAGGATCCTAGAGGAGGCACACAGTTCGCGATATTCTATCCACCCGGGGGTTACGAAGATTATCGTGATTTGAGGCAGCATTACTGGTGGCGGGGGATGAAGAAGGACATAGTGAGGTATGTGACTAAGTGTTTGAATTGCCAGCAGGTCAAGTATGAACATCAGAGGCCAGGTGGGCTACTTCAGCAGATGCCCATACCAGAGTGGAATTGGGAACGCATCACCATGGACTTCGTAGTAGGGTTACCGCGGACTTTGCGGAAGGTTGATTTAGTGTGGGTCATTGTGGATAGATTGACCAAGTCAGCCCATTTCATCCTAGTGGCGACTACTTATACAGCGGAGAGGTATGCTCAGATCTATATTCGGAAGATAGTTCGATTGCATGGTGTGCCGGTTTCCATCATATCAGACCGAGGCCCTCAGTTCACTTCCCATTTCTGGAAAGTCGTGCAGAGTGAGTTGGGGACTCGCGTAGAGCTTAGCACAGCATTCCATCCCCAGACCGACGGACAGTCGGAGCGGACAGTGCAAATCTTGGAGGATATGCTTAGAGCATGTGCAATTGATTTTGGAGGGCAGTGGGATCAGTTCTTGCCTCTAGCAGAGTTTGCATACAACAACAGTTATCTGTCCAGCATAGAGATGGCCCCGTATGAGGCTTTATATGGTCGACGTTGTCGTTCCCCTATCGAGTGGTTTGAGCCTGGCGAGGCTAAGTTACTTGGTACAGATTTGGTACAGGATGCCTTGGATAAGGTAAAGTTGATTCAGGAGAGGCTCCGCACAGCTCAGTCCAGACAGAAGAGTTACGCGGATCAGAAGGCGCATGATGTATCATCCATGATTGGCGAGAAGGTTCTCTTGAAGGTCTCGCCAATGAAGGGCATTATGAGGTTCGGGAAGAAGGGCAAGCTAAGCCCCGGGTTTATTGGGCCCTTCGAGGTGTTGAGACGAGTTAGGGAGGTTGCCTCTGAGCTTGCTTTACCCCCCAGTTTATCGGGAGTTCATCCGATTTTCCATATTTTGATGCTTCGGAAGTACCACGCCGACCTATCACACGTGTTGGACTTGAGCACCATTCAGTTAGATGAGAGCTTGGGCTATGAGGAGGAGCCAGTTGCTATTATTGATAGACAGGATCGCTAGCTAAGGTCCAAGAAGATTTCTGCGGTGAGAGTCCAGTGGAGGGGCCAACCGGTCGAGAAGGCGACCTGGGAGTCCGAGGAGGACATGCGGAGCAGATATCCCCACTTATTCAGCAGTCCAGGTACTTTTCTATGTACGTTCGAGGACGAACGTTTGTTTAAAAGGTGGAGAATGTAACGACCTGACAGGTCGTTTTGCCTTTTAGAACCCTGTTTCCCTAAATAAAGCCTCCCGTACTTACTTTAACTAATCCACGACTTGCGGGGGCGGTCGGTTCGGGAGTTAGAAGAGTTTTTGAGTGAAAAATTGCCTAATTGTTTCTTTAAGAATTCCTTAAAAGGCCAAGTTTGACTTCGGTCAACTTTCTTGGGAAACGGACCCGGATTTGTGATTTGGCAATTTTTGAGGGTCCGTGGGAAAATATGGGACCTGGGCGTATGCCCGGAATCGAATTTCGAGGTCCCTAGCCCGAGTAATGAATTTTTGTTTTAAATTGTTTAATTGAAGTTTTAAAGAACTAAAGAAATTAAGAAATCATTGATTCCCTAGGTATCGGGCTCGGATTTTGGTTCCGAAGCTTGGTACAGGTCCGTAATGTCATTTAAGACTTGCCCGTGAAATTTAGTGCCAATCCGAGTAGTTTAAGGGCGTTTTGACCCGTTAGAGGAGAAATAAGAACTTGAAGATTCAATAGTTTGATTCATTTGGTTTTAGGGGGTGATTCCAAGATTTAGCGTTGTTTTGGGTGATCCGAGGGTTTGAGTAGGTCCGTCTCGTGATTTCAGACTTGTCGGTGTGTTCGGGCGGGGCTCGGGAGCCCCGAGCGTCAAACGAGCGAGGTTCGAGCTAAGTAAGAAATTGAAGAAGAGCTGAAGTTGCTTCTTCTGTCATAACCGCATCTGCGGTTCTTGGACTGCAGAAGCGGTACCGCAGATGCGGTTAGCTCATCGCAAAAGCGGAAAGGGCCAGGCCAAGGGGAAACCGCAGAAGCAGCCCAGAGACCGCAGAAGCGGTTCCGCTTAAGCGGCCCCCAGACCGCAGAAGCGGTCCAGCTCCTTAGGCCAAAATCCGCAGAAGCGGCTCGAAATCCGTAGAAGCGGACCCTCAAAAGCGAGCACCTGACCGCAGAAGCGGTCCAGGCTTCTTGGGCCATTTCCGCAAAAGCGGGCCTATTTCCGCAGAAGCGATTTCCACAGATGCGGTCCTGGCACCGCAGAAGCGGAAATCGCTGGGCAGAGAGTTCAGTTAATTCGAACTCAAAGGTTATTTTTCATTTCTCACTCCACACTTAGGCGATTTGGGGGCTTCCAAAGAGAGGTTTCAACATAGCACTTCAAGGTAAGTTACTCCGATTCGTTATTAGTTTAAATACATGTATATTAGGTAGATTAAACACTAAAAATGAGATAAAATCAAAGGGTTAGAGCTAGACCTAGGGTTTTGATAAAATTAAGATTTAAGCATGGAATTTGTTATGAAAAGGACTAGAATTTATATATTATTGATCCTTAGGTTGTAGAGAACATTTTCCTTCGAAAAATATCGGAATCCGGGCACGTGAGCCCGGGGTCGGAATTTAGGAAACTTGTGGAAAAGGTTGGGAAATTACTTAAATAGTTAGAATTCGACCTTTTAAGCCTTTATTGACTAGTTCTTACCTATTTTAACTAGTTTGTGATCGTTCGGCTTCGAATTAATAGCTTGGGCTTGCTCTTGATATTGGGAGCGCGCTTTGGAGCGAGGTGAGTCTCCTTTCTAACCTTGTAAGAGGGAATTGTCCCCATAGGTGTAATAACTGAATAATTATTGCTAAATGCAGGGGCTACGTACGTACTAGGTGACGAGAGTCCGTGCGTAGCTACTATGATATTAATTGTATGGGTAGTTTAGGACCCACATCATGCCTAATTTGAAAGTATCTCTTATTTAAATTGCCACTACGATCATTCATGATATGCTACAAACCTAAAGGAAATATGAAATGAACGTATGAACTTGTTAAGCCTTGGTAAGAGCTTCATGGTATATGTGTGAGCCTTCGTGTGCATTCTTGATGTTTTCTTGATATTTATGGATCGGGCTGATCGCCTCGGTGAGAATAGATGCATCTATGGTTCGTGCCGTTCGACCCTCGGCAGTGCATATTTTAATACTGTTGGAGCGGGCCGTCGACCTCGGTGTGATTGCATATATATATATATATATGCTGATACTTGAACATGACATGCCTACTTGCTTAGAAATTAAAAATGTAAAAGGGAAACTGAAATAAGGACAAGAATGTGGTTATTGCTCTTTGTTATAACTTGTTGAATATTGGTGACTTTCATGCTTAGAATAGCACAATTATATTATATTATATTGACCCTAGTGAGTATCAAGTTGACCTCTCGTCTCTACTTCTTCGAGATTAGGCAGGATACTCACTGGGTACATATTGTTTATGTACTCATGCTACGCTTCTGTACTTAAATGTACAGGGTCTGAGGCAGGTGGATCCGGTTATTTCTCTGGTGCGCATTCGTGAGCAGGCTTGGGACTTCTACGGTGAGATACTTTCCTTCCATGTCGATCCGCAGCCGAAGAAGTCTTTCTTTTGTATTGTTATTTTCTGTCTATTCGGATCCAGACAGTAGGGTAGTGTGGTATTCTTTTGGATGTATATTCTACTAGTTGCCCGTAGCTTGTGACACCAGGTTCTGGCACACACTTTGGTCGACGATTATTTTGGGGTTGTGTAATCATATTATTACAGTATTCAGTTCTTCTGGTTTAAACTCCAATTTGAGTGTTTATTTCACCTATTTTAATTAACAGCAACATAAGTGTGTTAGAAATGTTTCCGCAATTGGCTTGTCTGACAAGGGTGTCAGGCGCCCTCATGACCTATTGTGAAAATGGGCCGTGACAATTATAGATCTAAAAGAAACTAAAATTTTAACTAGAAAATTTCCCACAAACGGCGCCAAATTGTTTGACAAGAAAATAATTCTTTTTGGCTAAACTAATTAATCAATATTTAAGAGGTTAATTCTGGTTAAATATAATAACCTTAGATCTAAGATAAGTGATGTAGAAGATATATAAAGGGGATGATACAGATTTAATGTATTGTATATTAAATGTTTCGGATGCAATAATGTGCTAGAAGTGTCAAATATTAAATGGAAATAAATGGAACCCAATATAAATAAAGAAGAAGATTCACCCAATATTGAATGAGGTGAATGATGCCTTTGCTCTGACAATGATGAGTGACAAGTAACTATAAGAATATTGAAGACTTTCTCGGATCTGGTGGAAATGACAAGAAATAATCCAAAAAGACGGATCTCTTTAGAAAGATGTTCTTTGTATTTATCTAGAGAGCTTGCTTTTCAAAAGAGTTCTTATCACCTAGAATATTACATACCCTTTGCCTTATCTCTCATTCCTTTTTATATGGGACATCCCCCAAAGGACCCTAAAAGTACAAATACAAATGAAATATTCCCTCTAGGATCCCAATACATAACTAACCTCTACTACTACTTTGTGATACTCGATCTCGGCCGTGACTGACTGCTCAGCGATACGTTCTGTTGATCACTAGTCGGCCTCCGCCAAATTGCTCATGATAATTTTGAATAACTCCTGATAATCGCCTCTTCGTGCTGAATTTCCGTAGTCGGATTTTGACCTATACAGAATCATCCTCTTCTCAAATACTCCCATCAAACACTACTAATTCAACAGTAATATCATGCTATAATTATTTTACTACAAAATAATATTTTGTACACATTCTTATTAAAATAATTGTTTATTTTTCAATACAAAACTTATTTATATTATAAACTCAATGAAAATACTAAAAAATACAAATATATAGTGTACAACATGATTTGGTGGTGCGACAAGTAGAGTATAACAAAAAATCCTCAATGATATGATAAAGTTTATAGAGCTTTAGTAAAAAAACTAAGAAAGATACTTTTATTATGTGGCTAATAGGAACTTCCTGGAAGACATTCCAAAACAGACTTCATGGATTATCCAGAAGATTATGAAGGCATCAAAGTACTATATAGAAGCAGGATAACATATACAACATGGATCATTTCTCTTCAAATAAGTTTTACCAGAGGCTAAGAGGTGAGTTTCCAAAGGTGGCCTGGAGGAAAATGGTATGTAATAACCTTGGACTGCCCAAATGGATCTTTGTATTACGGCTAGCAGCTCATGGCAAGCTATATACAAGGGATAGACTAAGTAAATGGGTGATGACTAGCGATACAACATGCCCTTTGTGTGGCCAGGAAACTGAAAGTCACTCCCACTTGTTCTTCGCATATGAAGTGGCTGCTCAAGTCTGGCATAAACTTCTCAAATGGAAAGGTATCAACAGGAGGCCTAGGAACTGGGAAGATGAACTACAATGGGCAATCAAGTTTGCTAGTGGAAGGTGTGCGAGAGCAGAGGTGTACAAAATGTGTTTTGTAGCTGCAATCTATTCTATACGGAAAGAAAGGAACATGAGAGTATTTCAAAGTAACCAACAACCTGTGAATCTAATGACCAAACATATAATCCAAGAGGTGTATTTTAGAGGTAGTCACAAACCCAAAGTAGCAAGATGGTTAGCAAATTTTGACTTCTACCCTACTTAAATAGTAAGTAGTTTGCCTTGATAGTTTAGTTCATAGTTGATTTTGATCATGAGAGTGACTTGAAGTGTTGGGACTCATGTCCAACTCCCAGTCACCAAATGCTTTGTAATTCAGCACCTATTTTGGTAATAAAATCTTTTATTTACCAAAAAATAAAATAAAATTAAGAAATTAGTCCCTTACATTTTGTCCTCTCTCCCCGCCCGAGTCCGAAACTTTTCTAATGTTTTTTTGGATAAAAAATACGTTTTTACTACTAAAAAAAAGTTACCTAAATACCTAATTCGCAGTACTATACTGCGAATTACTTTAACGGGAATTTAGCTGTTAAAGTAATTCGCAGTAGAGTACTGCGAATTATTAACTAAAAAAATAAAAATTTTTAAACTAATTCGCAGTACAATACTGCGAATTGAGTACACTCCAATTTTTGGGCCCAGCAATTCGCAGTACTATACTGCGTATAAGCAATTCGCAGTATAGTACTGCAAATTGCCTTAACTACAATTAATAGTTTATAAGAAAGATGGTTTTAGAAGATAAAATAAAACACACTTGACAAAATAAACAAGGAAGCAGTTCACCTACCCATACTTCATAATTTTCTGGTGGACTTGATTTAATTTCTTAAATAAAAGCATTGACTTTGACCGAGTGCAACGCATGCTACTCAAGACCCGTTTGTCCATAATTTCTCAGAATTTTTTTATCAAAAATGTATTTGTCCATGAAAGTTTGCATGTTTTTTGAAAATGAGTTTTTTAAAACCAAACTTTTTTCCCACTCACAAAACTGCAATATTTTTTCAAGTAAAATGCATGTCAAATCATAATTTCAAATTTCAAAGATCATTTTCAACTTAACTCCAAATACCATTTTTTTTCAAAAATTACACTTTTTATGTCCAAACACCTTATTAGTAAACAATAATTTGAAGAAGGAAATACCAAGAGAGTTATTTTCAGCGTGCTCAAAGTAGTCGTCAATTCTAGTTAGCATTACCATTTCTACTTACTAAAATTATGATTTTCCAAAAATAAATTCAACCACTGGTCCCTAATAGTTGACAACTTTAATTTGACGTTTTGGTTTGATCTTTCAAAACCGCTCTTAGCATTAATAACGAAGTACAATTACTCAAAAAGCAGGCCATTGTACTTTCTTTTTTTAGAATTGTTTACACAAATCACTCCTTCAGATAAAAGTGTTAGTCTCTACGGTCAAGTAATTTTTTAGCTGTTTTCACACATATTAAGAAATTCACCTTTTAGTATTAATTGTAATGAAATTGCTCATATTAACGTTTACTATCTCTTCACATAAACACTCCTAACACATATTCCAACACTTTTTACTCCAAGGGCAATGTAGGAAAAACATAATTAATTCATTCTTGAAATCTGAACAAATCAGTTATTTTGGACCACAAAAAAGACCAAAATATAACTTATTTTGGACCGGAGGGAGTATGTGTTATGTTTAATTAATCATAGAGTTATGTTACTCGAATTTATTACCAACACATAAAAATGTTAAGTCTAATTAATTTTTAGAGTACAAGAGTCAAGACATTTAAGTTTCTTGTGAATTCAAATTTGATTTCTCATAACTTTAAGCCAAAAGTTAATAATTTTAGCAAGCACAAAAACGACCTAGATTTAATACTCCCTCCATTCACTTTTAATTGTCACCTTTGGACTTTTCCCAAATATCTTTGGTAAATTTTATAAATGATCATATAACTATGACTTTTTTCACCAAAGTCAAATAGCTTTGTTTTCTCCCCCAAAAATCATAAAACTTTTATTGATTCACATAAAAATCATAATGATTGAAAAATTCAACTTTCAGTAGTATTTCTTATTCCGTGATTTTTAGATTTTATTCTCAATCTAATAAATAATAATTCAATAAAAATAAGAATGACCCAACCAGAACCTATGACCCAATATATATATATATATATATATATATATATATATATATATATATATATATATATATATATATATATATATTATAAAGTGAATCCTTCAAAATACGATGCTTCTATCTTTTATTTTATTTTCCAAAATTTTTATTCAAATTGATACCATATTTGTTTCAAGTGCTCTCTAATTATACTTTTTTTGTTTGTTGTTGTTGTGAGAATCTCATGCATTCCGAACTAAGTTTTCTGGAGGGAAGGATTCACTTTTAATTTTATTCTAAATTAATTTGTATATATGGGTATCGGATCGATTGAGTTGGGTATTCCTATTTTAAGAGAAAAATATAAAATTGACCAGTAGACCGAAACTAATTGATATTATCGGCTATTATTTTCTAGAGCGGCTAAAAAATATATATTTCTTTATTTTAATTGAGTTACTATTTAATAGACTGAAAATAAAAAATAAAAAAATACAGAAAAAGAAAATACTACAAGAAAATTATTTTTTTCCGGTCATTGTATGAGTTAGTGAAAGTTTTATGATTTTTGCGTGAGAAAAAATAAAGTTATACGACTTTGGTGAAAAAAGGCATAGTTATATGATCATTTGTGAAATTTACCCGAGAAATGCTTTAAAACCATAGTTAAAAACAGTGAATTATTACATACTATTATCGTTACCTTTTTAAACAAAAGGAGTCGTCTAAAACCTAAAAAAACAAATTACTACCTTAAAAGCGTACCAACGTTGTTAGAAGTCGCTCTTCCCCAAAAGGGTTGGTCCATTTAACAATTGAACGCGGAATATGGCTTTGG
>NW_017671533.1:276725-282519 GCF_001879085.1 Nicotiana attenuata
CGGCACGAACCATAGATGCATCTATTATCACCGAGGCGATCGGCATCCATAATCACCAAGAAAATATCAAGAAAACACATAAGACTCAATTACATACAAGGAAATTCCTACAAAGGCTCAACAAACTCATACGTCCACCTCTCATTTCCTCAAGTCTCTAGCAAATCAAAATGATCATATTGGCAATTTAAAATAAGAGATATTTCCCAATTAGACATGACGTGGGTCCTAAACTACCCGAACAATTATCATTATAGTAGCTACGCACGGACTCTCGTCACCTAGTACGTACGTAGCCCCCGCATTTAACAATAATTACTCATTTATAATCCTATGGGGACAATTCCCTCTTACAAGTTAGAAAGGAGACTCACCTCGCTCCAAGGTGCACTTCCAATGTCCAAGAACGAGCCCAAGTCCTTAATTCGAAGCCGGACAATCCCAAACTAATGAAACGAAGTAGAACTAGTAAATAAAGGCTTACAAGGTTGAATTCTAGCTATTTAAGCAATTTCCTAACCATTTACACAAGTTTCCTAAATTCCGACCCCGGGCCCACGTGCCCGAACTCCGAGATTTTTCGAAGGAAGTTGTTCTCTATCACCTAAGGATCACAAATATATGATTTCTAGTTCACTACATGGCAAATTATGTGATAGAATCTTAATTTTCATTAAACCCCAGGTCTAGCTCAAATCCCTTGATTTTACCTAATTTTTAGTGTTAAATCCACCTAATGTTTATGTATTTGAACTAAAAATGAGTGAGGATTACTTACCTTGCAATGTTATGTTGAAACCTCCTCTTTGGAATCACCAAAATCGCCGTAAGTGTTGAGAGTAATGTGGAAGAAATGAGTTTGGGTTCGTATTAATGAACCCTTCTGCCCCCAGTTATTTTCGCATCTGCGGAAGTATTTCCGCTTCTGCGGAATTTGGCCGCTTCTGCGGCTTTTTGGGATTTGGGGCTCGACCGCTTCTGCGGTCTGGGGGCCGCATAAGCGGAATCGCTTCTGCGGTCCCTGGGCTGCTTTTGCAGTTTCCCCTGGCCTGCCCCTTCTCCGCTTCTGCGAACTATTGACTGCATCTGCGGTCCCGCTTCTGCGGTCCAAGAACCGCAGATGCGGTTATGACAGAAGCAACAAGCTTCAGTCATTTTCCAAATTCTAACTTCACTCGAGCCTCGCTCGTTTGACGCTCGAGGCTCCCGTGCCCCGCCCGAACATACCGACAAGTCTGAAATCACGAGGCAGACCTACTCGAACCCTCGAAACACTCAAAACAACGAATCAACCCCAAAACCAAATGAATCAAATCATTGAACTTCAAGTTCTTAATTCTCCTCCAACGGGTCAAAACACCCTTAAACTACTCGGATTGACACCAAATTTTACGGGTAAGTCTTAACTGATATTTCGGACTTGTACTAAGTTTCGGAATCGAGATCCGAACACGATACCTAGGAAAACAATGATTTCTTAGTTTATTTAAACCTTTGAAACTTTAACTTAACAATTTCACGTAAAAATTCATTACTCGGGCTAGGGACCTCGGAATTCGATTCTGGGCATACGCCCAGGTCCCATATTTTCCCACGGACCCTCAGAAATTGTCAAATCACTATTCTGGGTCCGTTTTCCCAAAATGTTGACCGAAGTCAAACTTGGCCTTTTTAAAGAAACTTAAAGAAGCAGCTAGACTTATTCTTGCTCAAAACTCTTCTAACTTCCGAACCACCCATCCCTGCAAGTCATAAATTAGCAAAAGCAAGTGGGAAGTCTTATTAAAGGGAACGTGGTTCAAAAATGCAAAACGACCGGTCGGGTCGTTACATTCTCCACCTCTTAAACAAACGTTCGTCCTCGAACGGACATAGAAAAGTACCTGGACTGCTGAATAAGTGGGGATATATGCTCCGCATGTCCTCCTCGGACTCCCAGGTCGCCTCCTCGACCGGTTGGCCCCCCCACTGGACTCTTACCGCAGAAATCCTCTTGGACCTCAACTGGCGATCCTGTCTATTAACAATGGCAACTGGCTCCTCCTCGTAGCCCAAGCTCTCATCTAACTGAATGGTACTGAAATCCAACACGTGAGAATGGTCGGCATGATACTTCCGAAGCATCGATACATGGAAGACTGGATGAACTCCCGATAAACTGGGAGGTAAAGCAAGCTCATAGGCAACCTCTCCAACTCGCCTCAACACCTCAAAGGGGCCAATAAACCTTGGGCTTAGCTTGCCCTTCTTCCCAAACCTCATAATGCCCTTCATTGGCGAGACTTTCAAGAGAACCTTCTCGCCAATCGTGAATGATACATCACGTGCCTTTTGGTCCGCGTAACTCTTCTGCCTGGACTGAGCTGTGCGGAGCCTCTCCTGAATCAACTTTACCTTATCCAAGGCATCCTGTACCAAATTTGTGCCAAGTAACTTAGCCTCACCGGGCTCAAACCACCCAATAGGAGAACGACAACGCCAACCATACAATGCCTCATACGGGGCCATCTCTATGCTGGACTGATAGCTATTATTGTACGCAAACTCTGCCAAGGGCAAGAACTGATCCTACTGCCCTATAAAGTCGATCACACATGCTCTAAGCATATCCTCTCAAATCTGAACAGTCCGCTCCGATTGCCCGTCAGTCTGAGGATGGAATGCCGTGTTGAGCTCTATGCCGAGTCCCCAACTCACTCTGAATAGCTCTCCAGAAATGGGAAGTGAACTGAGGCCCTCTGTCCGATATGATGGAAACCGGCACACTGTGCAACCTGACTATCTCCCAAATGTAAATCTGAGCATATCTCTCCGCCGTATAGGTAGTCGCCACCGGAATGAAGTGGGCCGACTTGGTCAACATATCCACAATAACTCACACTGAATCAACCTTACCACGAAATCCATGGTAATGCGCTCCCACTTCCATTCCGGAATGGGCATCTGCTGAAGTAGGCCACCTGGCCTCTGGTGCTCATATTTGACCTGCTAGCAATTCAAACATCTAGCAACATACTCCACTATGTCCTTCTTCATCCTCCGCCACCAGTAGTGCTGTCTCAAGTCACGATACATCTTCATGGCACCCGGATGAATGGAATACCTCGAACTGTGGGCCTCCTCTAGAATCCTCTCTCTCAAACCATCAACATTAGGGACACATAAACGGCCCTGTAGTCGTAACACACCATCCTCGCCAATAGAGATCTCCTTGGAACCTCCCTGAAGTACCGTCTCTCTGAGGACCGCCAAATGTAGATCATCGAACTTTCGGGCCTTAATCTGCCCCAATAACAAAGACTGAGCAACCACACATGCTAGAACTCGGCTGGGCTCCGAGATGTCCAACCTCACAAGTCTGTTAGCTAAAGATCGGATGTCCAAAGCTAATGGTCTCATCTCGGCAGGAATGAACGCCAAGCTACCCATACTCTCCGCCTTTCTGCTCAAGGCATCCACGACCACATTCGCCTTACCTGAATGATAGAGAATGGTAATGTCATAATCCTTTAGTAACTCAAGCCACCTGCGCTGCCTCAAATTAAGATCTCTCTGCTTGAACAAATGCTGCAAGCTGCGATGGTCGGTGTAAACCTCACATGACACACCATACAAATAATGCCTCCATATCTTGAGAGCATGGACAATCGTTGCCAACTCTAGATCGTGCACAGGGTAATTCTTCTCATGAACCTTCAGCTGACGTGAAGCATATGCAATAACTCGCCCCTCCTGCATCAATACACATCCCAAGCCAACGCGAGAAGCGTCACAATACACTGTAGACATCCCTGAACCGGAAGGCAATACAAGAACTGGTGCCGTAGTCAAAGCCGTCTTGAGCTTCTGGAAGCTCTCCTCACAATCATCGGACCAACAGAACGGGGCACCCTTTTGGGTCAATCTGGTCAGAGGTGATGCAATAGATGAAAAGACCTGCACAAATCGCCGGTAATAACCCGCTAACCCCAAGAAACTCCTGATCTCGGTCACTGAAGTAGGACGTGGCCAACTATGAACTGCCTCAATCTTCTTGGGATCCACCTTAATACCCTCCCCTGACACTACATGCCCCAAGAATTCTACTGACTCCAGCCAAAACTCACATTTAGAGAACTTAGCATAAAGCTGCTGCTCTCGCAAGGTCTGAAACACTACTCTCAAATGTTGCTCGTGCTCCCCCAGGCTACGTGAGTATATCAGGATGTCGTCAATGAAGACAATGACAAAAGAATCAATATAAGGCCTGAACACCCTGTTCATCAGATCCATAAATGCCGCTGGAGCATTAGTCAAGCCAAAGGACATCACCAGAAACTCATAGTGGCCATATCTAGTCCTGAATGCGGTCTTCGGAACATCTGAATCCCGAATCTTCAACTGATGATACCCTGACCTCAAGTCGATCTTAGAGAACACCCTAGCACCCTGCAGCTGGTCAAACAAATCATCAATACGGGGTAATGGATACTTGTTTTTGATGGTGACTTTGTTCAACTGGCGGTAATCAATGCACATCCGCATAGTCCCATCCTTCTTCTTCACAAATAGCACTGGTGCACCCCAAGGCGATACACTGGGCCTAACAAACCCTTTAGCTAACAACTCCTCCAACTGCTCCTTCAGCTCCTTCAGCTCCTTAGGAGCCATACGGTACGGCGGGATAGATATAGGCTGAGTACCTGGAGCCAAATCAATACAGAAATCAATATCACGGTCCGGAGGCATGCCAGGAAGATCAGAAGGAAAAACATCGACGAACTCAAGGACTACTGGCACTGAATCAATCGTCGGAGACTCTGCGGTGGTGTCTCGCACATAAGCTAGATAAGCCAAACATCCCTTCTCCACCATGCGCTGAGCCTTCAGGAAAGAAATGACCCTGCTAGGCGTATCAACTGTGGAACCCTTCCACTCCAATCTCGGCAACCCTGACATCGCTAGAGAAATCGTCTTGGCATGGCAACTCTAGAAACGGCGTGATATGGGACATAACCAATCCATGCCCAGGATAACCTCAAAATCGATCATATCGAGCAACAGAAGATCTGCTCTAGTCTCAAGACCACAGAAAGTAACCACGCAAGATCGGTAGACCCGGTTCACGACCACAGAATCGCCCACAGAAGTGGACACATGAACAGGAACACCCAAAGGCTCAGGAGAAATAGCCAGGAAACGAGCAAACAGAGATGATACATATGAATAAGTAGACCCTGGATCAAATAATACCGATGCATCTCTACCACTGACGGAATAATACCTGTGATGACGGCATCTGAGGCCAATGCATCTGGCCTGGCTGGAAGAGCATAGAATCTAGCTGGAGCACTGGCTGTCTGGCCCCCAACTAACTGAGTAGCAGCTGGATGACCTCTCCCTATCTGGCCTTTACCCCTGGAACGACCTCTACCACTCTGCTCTCCACCTCTAGGCGGCTGGACCGCTGGTGCTGGAGTCATGGGCTGATGCCCCTGCTGTACTGCCTTGCCCCTAAGCCTGGGACAGTATCTCCTCATGTGGCCTGCGTCCCCGCACTCAAAACAACATGGTGCGGCGGCCTGCTGTCCGGATGGCTGACCCTGAATACCAGAAGGCCCACTAGAAGAAGCCTGAGTAGCCGGCGGGCGGTAAGAACTCTCCGGCATAGCACTGAAATAAAGAGCGCGCTGGAGCACCTCGAGCCGGTGGTGGTGCTGGAACTGGGGGCCTACTGGGCTGACCCCTCCCAAAGTGACCTCTGCCCCTGGCTGGGGTGCCTCTGACTCTCCTAAGAATCTGGCCCTCTTATCCT